>NC_092860.1:117619705-117922204 GCF_032062135.1 Pyxicephalus adspersus | reverse complement strand
CCCCATTTTCATCTCAGCAATGAGCTTCTCCTGACGATCTTCAAACTTTATAATGGGTTGACCTTAGTGATCCAACTAAATAACAAATTCAGCTACAAAAAAAATTCAAGTATTTGAATCTGAATCTCAGAAGACTAATTAATCTATATCTCAGTGGGGGGTTTCATTAGCAGCGATTGTAGGCCTTATAGGACATCGCCAACCACAGGAGTAATCAATAAGTCATATAGTATTTTTTTTTTCTTTCGTAGAACAGAAGGAAGTCATTCTCTGATGTATCCTGATTCTCATAAATTATTCTGGCTGCTCTTCACATTTTTCATACTGCTATTTATTTGTTTTGACATCTCTTCCATGCATGGCGTGCTTGGGTTCTACTACGACACCTCGCCTCTATCACTGGCTGCTTGTCAGAATAAGTAGGTCCTTATAAGAATTTACTTCACATTTATTGCAGAGGCTTTTCAGCGTTTCATCAAAGTTTTATCAAAAGAAATTAGATAAAGACGCCTAAATTAAACATAACCGCTACAGTCAGCTGGAAACACTAGCCACACAAAGTAGAAAGAATTCCAGATTGTCTCATCATAAATGATAAATCTTCTGAAGCTTGTAAACTTTCCATGAACTCCTGGAGCCTTATTACCTGACTTCCCAGTCACTAATTGCTCTGATAAACTCACTCAGCAGAACACATCTAGATTTCAACTCTGTTTCACCTCTCTTCCTGTCAGAAAGCTTTGTAACACATCACAGATCCCTCTGGTTGTCAATATATGTGATACCGCCGAAGCAAATCATCTTAGAAATATATCTCCCAGCCTCAACAACACATTTTATTATGTCAGGGAAATAAAAAAAGAACAACCTACGGCTACAATGGCATAACGACAGCAGATAATTGCTGGAGGTGAAGGCGCCATGTATGTCCTCATTACCAGGGCTTCTATTCTTACACTGACATTTTCCTGTATGTTATTTCATTTAAATAGATACCAGATGTACAGAAGCGCTAAAGTATATCTACTCTGTTTATTTTAAAAAAGTTCCCAGGAAACTTTTAATTTGGAACCAAAATGAGGGATTCTGGAATAAAAAAATGTTGCTTTACATTCTGACCTGCAAGGTTAGTAATGCTGGAATAACATACATCTTGGAATATCTGGGTGAGACATACTGTCTATGCAACTTTACATAGGCCTCAGGGGACAGGTGTCCTCCCTTAAGAGGGGCCTTGGGGTCAGACATTGAGGAGCATTGCTCAAACCAAATCCATCCAAAACCAAAATACACTAACATAGTAATAAATTAAAGAGGAGTCACATATTGGTACAAAAATGAGCTGATTGGGGAGGGCAAGGGAAAGTCAACTGTGTAAATAAAAGTCATCTGCATGGCCTTGTTCTCCTTTAGGCCATAGTCCATATTTATGACAAACCATGAGATAATAATATCAGAGACATAATTATGGCAGCAGACCATGGACAGAATAGATAACACTAGACTTGTAGGAAGAAGATGGAGACAAGCAGATGACCATTATTTCCTTCTCCAACCCCTTTCTGATAAACCAGAAGTTTTCTTTGAAAGATACCTGCATTAAAAGTGTCTCCCGAATTACCTTATACCTGTCTCTGATCTGCCAAATCTCAGCTCCACACACCCTCCTATTAGGATCCTTCAGACTACTAACTCTCCAAAGGAAGCCACACAACCAGTAACTCAGAGGAGTACAGACTGGTGAGTGTGAGACTAGGGAGGAATCAAAAGTTTGGCAGGAAACTTACAATACAATATTATTATTATTATTATTATTATTAATAATAATGATAATAATAATAATATTAAAAACTGTATATATAAGGTGCTGACATATTAGGCAGGGTTGTACAAATAACTAGGGGTTGCAAATGACAAACAGATACAAACAACAAACAAACTGGCCAAAAGAGCTTACAATCCAAGAGGCATCATTGAACATAAAGCGTAGTTACAAATTAGGCTATTTGCAAAGATTCTACTATAAAGCAAATCTGTGGAGAATATAACACATACAGAATGGCATACAGAAAGGAGCGTATGTGGCAGTATGTAGTACACCCATAAAATACGGTGTCACAGTACATGACTCCACACCTCTCTATCATTCCTAAAAAAAGTATTTGTTTTTAATGTAGTTCTATTTAAATGCTTTAAATGTTTTGCTTTTTAAATAATAATATATTGTCTTACTGATATTAGATTCATGTTTAGCAGTCTTTTCTTAATCTTTTTTCATCGTTTCTGTCATAATTTGTAATTCCAGAAATTGTAGTGTTTATTGGATGTGAGGAGGTACCATCTAAGCCTGGTAAAAATGAGGGTACCTCATAAACTCACCCATGCCATCAATGGTCCCAAAATATATAATATAATTCTGTCTCTAACCTTCCACATTTACATTTCTAGTCTCATTATTTTACTTTTACTTATACTTAATCACTGAATATTACTTCATTATTTCTCATGATTGCTGGGTTCCAATTTTGGCATGCTACCGAAATAAACCAAGATCAGAATGTATCATTATTTTAGATGGGCTGGTAATCACTGCTCCGGGCAAAGTCAGAAGTAGATAGAAGTACTTTTTCTTCAAATTTATTACCCAGAAAGTGAACTACAAACTTAAAGTCACTTTTTTAATTCACACATCAGAAGAGACTTTTAATATGTATTTATTTCTTCATTTATTGCAGAATACATGAACACCCTGTACTAGAGGAGCTTACACTCACAGACATACCAGGGACAATTACTGGAGCCAATGAAATTATCTCCCAACTTTCTGAGATGGTATTTTCTGAGATCGAACACCTTTTTAGCACAAGGAATTTAGCAAAGGACATCATATCCTGCTCCTAGATACACAGACCACAATGCATTTATATACCAAAATTATTAAATAAACCATCATTTTTTTCTACTCCTTTTTACTGACTTTTTATAATGTATTTTACATGTAATATACAGGTGATATGTATTTTGCTACAGGTGAATGGATGAGCATAGGCTCCATTGCAAACTTCCTTGGGACTCTGGCAAAACAATTAGACTAGGAAAATACTTCAGCACTGTTTGAAAAAGTGCTTTTCATTGTAAAACTTGTAAGAGGCAACCACCAATGGTATTTCAATTACCAAGGAAAGTAACTGCATCCTGGTGTGTGAAGACTATTTAGAGGTTAGATGAAAGGTTTAGTGGAGTATAACACTTTTGATAAGTAAATAGTACATTTTATCTTGGTCTGAACTTGTGACCAAAATCTGGAAATTCTGAAATAGTTACAGCTAACCCTGCAGATAGAACTGTGCAATTGGAGGAGAGCTCAGTAACACCACTTTGGTCACATACCCATGTTGCCTGGTTCCTGTGGAATCCCAAAGCAAGCACAGCACAATGCACATTAAGCAAACCACTGTGTTTCATAAGTGTTTGGTGTGTGCTTCATGGAAGGCCACATTGCCGTTTCATAAATATGGCCTTTAGACTTTCTATCAGGGTTACAATAAAATAAATGTTTTCATTTTGTACAGTACAATGAAGCTGTGTTCAAACTATGAACAATAACATTTTTGCTCAACAACGAGCTTTAAATTTATCTGATACTCATCTCTTTAGGGGCATGTACTGGGATGTAAAACTTTCTCAATAAAAAGTCAAAGATCAAAGATGTAAGGACAGATTTACCTCGGGAGCAGGTGTTCTCATGTGTTCTTGCATGACCTGGAAGCGTGGCGGTAACACAACAATGGCATCTCAGAGATTGTGGTATGAATGGGCCAATAAAGCCAGTTTCAGTCACTCCTGCTGTGTATATATATTAGAGGGGTTGCACGCAGCCATAGTTTTTTTTTGCCATGAAAATAAATAGGACACAACTAAGATTTTGGCCTCTTTTGTGTATAGTGGGTAAATATACAGAGCTTTTTTACCTCTTGTCCAGAATATGTAAATACTTTAGTGAGTATAGCCTGGGCACAGGTTCATTTTATGTCTGAAATGCCATCTTTTTTTTCTAAAACAACCGAGCTAACAAACCTTTGGCCCCACACTTCCTTTCCCTATATTTTTCAGGAGATTCTTCTGCTATTTTGGGAAAAAACAATCTGTATGGTATTGGGTGAAGTACTTCTCAAAACTCTTCCTTCCATTCTATTGGAAAGGCCAGTATCTGTCTATAGCACGGGGAACAAATGCAATTTCTACTATATGCTCCTCCATACAAGACCATTTTAAGGTAAGTTGGAGCCCTCAACAAGCATCAAAGTAGGGAGCCTCTTGGTTGGAAAACTGTGGGCCCTGTATCAAGACCCACTGCATATGGTAAAGGATACTCATCTTCATTTGGTCTTTACGATTTCTAAAGACAGTGGGAGCAATAAATACCCTAGTGTCAGTGGAATTGAAAAATGAGCATGCCAATGGTCAGAATGGTGCCTGTACCCGTAGGGGAGAAAGTTGGCCTTCTATCAGTAAAAGAAATGATGCCCTTTAATGTACCTTCTAGGATCTTGGTGCCCAACATGCAGCTTTTGGGATCTTTGAACACAGTAGTCTATGTTTTCCTTAGCCAGTTACTTGCCAAAGGCAAAATATTCTTTCAACTGCCTTCCAGTATGGCTTATTTCATTTGCACTACACAGTGCCTGACATCTTTCTGTAACGCTACATTTACTGAATATGATGTTTGGCCATTTGGTGATGTCAGGGTCTACACTTGAGGTTTACAATATCAAGAAAGGTGGCCAACATTGTGTTGCCAGTTCCTTTAGGTGATGGTTATTTGAAGACATTTCATGTGAGTGTGTGCTAGGTTCTCTTGTAGTATTTTTCTTCTGTCCATGTTTTTACAAGACGCCAAAATAGGACAAAACGCCAAAAAAATAATATTAGCAGCCTCACAATGTAATGGTTTTTCTATTATACTTCTGTGTTGTTTTTGTGAGTTTTTGGTCATATATTTCATGTTGGATTTTGTTCCACGTACTTTATCTGGGTCCTCGTTGACTTGAAAACCTTCTCTACCATGAGTCTCTCATCAATAAACTTTAAGGTTTATGTTAGTATCACACATACCTGTGAGGCCCCCACCAATACAAGCCTACTGGTTTGCACAGAGACAACTTTTTCTATGCGGTGTCTGGGTGTTTTGATGTACCTTGTGCCCACTGTGGCATTGAAATACAATGATGCTGATTTATGTTCTTTACCTATGTTGTTAATATGTAACAGTGTTACTTTTATGTGTTTGGAGTGCAGTTTAGTTTTCACCCATCTTCCTTAATCAGCGAATGAATATTAAATGTCTTTGAAAATGGAATTCCCCCACCCTTAGTGATCCTTACTTCTGCACTGAACAGTGCACAAATAATGATGGATCCAGTGCAATACCAGGTCATCACAAGGATGCATCCCTTACAGGTAGTGGGTTAAGTGATGCTGCCCATTCAATCTAGAATACTGGTGACATCTAACGATGGAAAGAATTTACTCTGGGGGAAGCTCCAGGGAATATTTCAACCTTTATATCAGCTTTCTGCAATAAACAAAGTGGAACTCAGACTAGGAATATGTGTGCTTTAGGGAGACAGCACTATAAAGTAACCATGGAGGTGCTCAGTTTATCCAGAATGAAAAGGATTCCGAGTATTAATATTAATATTAATAAACAGGATTTATATAGCGCCAACATATTACGCAGCGCTGTACATTAAATAAAGAAGAAATCAATGTGCTAGGTGCTAGGAGGTGGATATTTTGGAAGTTAGTTTTTACCTAAAAATGCCTTTAAAAAAGAATCTTGGTTTATACTCTGGTCACAGCGGTGAGATGGCGTCCTCATGTAAATGGTGTAACAAATTCTTGGTGTCAGAGATGAAACATGAGTTTGTTACACACTTCACATGAACAAACAGTGCCATCTACTAGTGGCTAACAATAATGCAAAAAAGATCATTTAAGGCAAGAGTACGATCATAACCACACCAAAAACTACAAAATGCTTCAACCTGACAGAGGAAAAAAGATTTACAGGCTAAGCCCATGTGATTTTCATTTGTTCCCCTTTAAATAGATTTTTTAAAAATTACACCATGAATTCACTTAGTCATGTTAATTTTATGTGCTGCTCTTAAGATTGATGCTTGGAATATTTTGCATTTTATTTTCTAGGATTTATACTTGAGTGCAAGCATTTCTTATACATTCAGGTTTATATTTGGATTTGAATATATGCAGCAAATTGTATCTGTACAGTACTTTGCCATTAACAGTACAAGTACAACAGATTTAAATATATACTTAGAACTGCTCTTTAATATTCTCTCACATAGAATAGCTTTCTTCATAAGATTTTCATTTTTTATCCATATGCTGGTTTATATTGCATTTGCAAAAAAATTCATTAAGCTTTCTAAATTGGCATTCACGTGAACTGAACTGAACACGACCACATCTAGCAACAATAAATTTATCAAAGTAATAGATTTTTTTTTTGTGCTTTAGAAACTCAGGTGATATAATTTTGGAAAAATTCCATGGCTGTAAACTAGGTCATACTAAAAAACAACCCGTGTCAGATATTCATAGTGAAATGTTTTATCCACAGGGTCATCCAAAGTTGTATATTAAAAAAGGAAAATGAGTGCTATGGTTAAACAGAATAACAGTGTTAGATTACTTTTTAAAATGTATTTGATGCTGTGAAACCCTGAAAATAAAACAGCTGTCCTGTATTTCACACACCTTTCTGAGATATAGAAATGTCTATTTAAAGCAATTTGTTTGCAAAATGTTCGTCTTGACTGTATGTTTGCAATCAGTGAAGGAATGCAATGTATGGTACAGTAAACTGACATTTGGTTGCTGTGCGTTACTGGACTTTAAACAACAATGTACCTGATTGCAAATGCCTATTCTATTTATGTGTGTGACTTTCCAGAGTTACATAAAGAGAAGTGCAATAATAGGTTAGATTGGGTTTAGTTAGTGGAAAGCAGACCAATACACAGCACAAAAAAATTCAAATAAACTATCTTACCTGTCAAAATATGTTAACCCAGGATTATGATCTAGGTTCCTCTGCCAAACTGCATAACCAGATCCTTTAATTTCATTGCAGTACAGATCGGTCAAGAACACACCTTACCGGATGACCCCTTTAACCCCCTAATGTGCTTGCTAAGCAGTCCATGGATGTGGTGGCAGCAATAGTTTTTTTTTTAAGATTAAGATCATTTTCAGTACATACAAATATACAAAACACTTGATGATGTTGCCAGGAATGCAGTGTCCTTGCCACTTCTTTTTATTTTTTTTTGTGTAAACTACTAAACCTCAATATTCCATACAGCCAGACTATATTATTGAAGAATGAACACACTAATAGTTTTACAGGAACCAGGTGTGGATGATGAATCTTTCTTTGGTCACCCATTGGAGTATAAAATTTTAATGCAGTGGACCTATGGTGGCAGTTAGTGAAATTGTATTTGTGTTGGTGACAGAGAAGGCCATTATCTTCATCCAGCATAGCATTAGATGTCTTAGTTTCAAATCCACGTTGCACAGTGTGTGAATCATATATAGACTTTTGATTAATATGGTTAAATAAAACATAGGTCGACTAGATCTGTAGTCATTCTAATGTAAAATTTCAGCCAAACTACATACTATCCAGACCATATAGAGTACTGTGCCAAAGTTTTGGGCAGGTTTGTAAAAATGCTGTAAATTAAGAATGTTTTCATAAACATAAATTCTAATAGTTTATTCTTATCAGTCTACCTAAATTTCAAAGTGAGCTAACAGAAGAAAATCACAAATCAAATCAATATTTGCTGTGACTATTTTGTCTCCAAAACAGAATTAATTATTTTGGGGACACTTGCAGTTTTTGAAGGAACTTGGCAGACAGGTTGTTCCAAACATTCTGAAGAACCACACATTTTCTGTGGATGTAGGCTACCTCAAATCCTTTGTCTCTTCATCTAATCCCAGACACACTTGATGTTGAAATCAGGGCTCTCACTTTAAAGACCCCTTGTTCTTCTTTACATTGAGGATAGATGTATGATTCAAAAATATCTGGTTGAATTTCTTAGCTTTAAAGACACGATTAATTCTGACCAAATCCCCAACTCCATTTGCAGAAATACAGTCCCAACCTTGAAAGGCACCACTACCATGCTTCACTCTTGCCTTTTTTTGTCATAATTCTTCCATGGAGACCTCCTCTGGCCAGCTTTCTGCAGAAAGTAGATGGGTGTACCTGGGTCCCATGCTTGGTTTATGCTAGTTTTGAGATGATACCTTTTTGCTGGACATATTCCATTTTCGAAGGGAAGTAAGCATGGGGTGTCTATCATCGGCCACCAAGTTTTCTTGGCCGACCATTGCATCTGTGGTCCGCAGTGTTTCCCATTATTTTTGTACTTCTTCGAGCTTAAACAGCACATCTTAATCTTCAGTCAACAATCATTGTCTTGAATTGACCTTGCTAACGTAGTATACCTACATTGTGTCTTCTGTGTTCAGTCTTGCCACAGGGTATGACCTGTGACATTAAACAGTTGTCCACAACCTCACCTTGGTAGTAGTTTGGCTGTTCCTCATATAAAAACGTCAATCATTGGCACTTGTTTGGTATTATTTGTAATTCAACTAAATAGACATGACTATAATTCTACAAAATCCCTAACTTGTGCAAGTGTACCTATAAACATTGATGCAGGTTTAGGGTAAACACCAAGCATTAATTTTTTTTTTAACCTGGAAAAAGTAAAAATGTTTGACTGCTATAAATAATAGGACTGAATAATGACAGCAAGAGAGTGAACTGTAACAATAAGGTACAAATGGGTCGAATTATGTGGTAAGCAGCTGATGACGTGTGAGACCAGAAGCTGAATGGAGGAAAGCCAACAGATGGAAAGAGGAGAGATAACAATTCTTCCTCTAGCCCAGTGACTTTAATATTAGCCAACATGTGAAATACAATGTCATTGAGGGGGGTTGTATGGTAATCTCTGATATAGAAGTACTACATCAGTTAAAATAAAAAAATGTAATGTAAATATCACTTCAGAAGAAAGTGGGAAAATAAAATGTTTTTAGTCATTACTGATCTTGTTCACAAGGAAGGTTGCATTGTAGTCTGGGTTCTGCTTACTGGGCGACAATTTAAACTGTTAATGCCAAGGAGTAGTTACAGATGGGCAATTTCTGGGCTAAAGCAAACACCTAAAATATGCTATAGGGGTAGTTTTCTAGTGTTAGGGCATAAGAAAGCAGAAACCGGTCATTTGTTTGCAATTACAAATATTCATAAACACTTCCAATTGCATTTGAAACCTTTTAAAAACAGCTTTTGAAAGCCTTCCCATGGAAGTCTATAGAATTGGATAAACAACTGCCTGTTAAATGTTACAAACAAGATATCATATTATCCCTTTATTCCTTCCAATTTCCATTTTATTAACACCAATTACAGTAATCCCCCTATATACTGCTGTCCTGGTATATCGCAGATTTTTATTTGGAACATAACTTTTTTTGCGGATTTTCCCCGGTACAGGTACTGTACAACAGGGGTCCACAACACCCAGTCTGCGTCTTTGGCCGGTGCACCCCCCAGCGGGGTCAGGTGAAGAACCCCAACGCGCCAGCCAGAGCCGCAGACCATGTCTCCCGTAGGGGTCGCAGGCTCAGGGCGGGTTGTGTCTCTGAATACAACCCACCCACTAGACCTGCGATGAGAGTGGGTGGGTTCTGGCATTATGATGTCACTCTGGGGGAAGTTTCTTCCACTTTGAGTGACACACGGCTCCCCGTGCATGCCCGGTCCTGAGTCTGTAGATTCAGTGGTCCGTGAGCTGCAAAAGGTTGGGGGCTACTGCTGTACCGTACATACAGTACTCACTATAAATGTGATATTTCTACGAATTTACCCAAAATTCACCTCGCTATATATGTTTACAAATGTTTTCTGCATGTGTTTAAAAGCTTGTAGAGTAATTTACCGTTTAAACAATAAACAAAACGCATTTGGGGGTAGAGTCCTCGTATCACGGATTTTCATTTATCACGGTTGGTTTCCGAACGTAACCCCTGTGATTAACAGGGGGACTACTGTACTATATTTGGTTTGCAAGGGATTGCCAAAGATCCACGTTTTGAAAGTCAATAGTAATATTGTATGGGGTGGAATGGAAACCTTGAAAGGGAAAGTTAGTTGTTTAAATGTAAAGACCTATTCCTGTGTGCTAAAGACACTGTACCATGTAGTGTGTCATGGTAAAATTAGGGTGGATCCTTAATTGCATGGTTAACTGTTACATAGGTTTTCACTTTTTCCAGCATGAATTTCCTTTGTGACTGAAATGATGTGTTACCAGGTTGAAATTGGGACAACTAGTAATTACTGACTGTAGGTCCGAAACGGATTCATGTCTGAATGGTGAAGTATATCCAATCAAGATCAACAGCCCAACATTCTTATTATTAACACGCTCCAGCCTAGTCCACCACTAAATACAGTTATATTACCTATCCTAGGTTTCTTTTTGGTGGCTACTAAATGTGAACTGGATAAAAGGGAACTGATAAAATTACAAAGTAATTACAAAGACCCAGGACGGAATGCGTCTCCAACACGGTCTTCTGTGGCACAAAAAGTCTGTTTGCTTAAAACATATATATATACAAAATGTTATTTAATATTTTAGAAATTAACACAATTTAAAAAAAATTAAAATGGATATTTCACAGAACACTACAGAACATGGGACACAATATTGACATAGAAAGGGACCTTTGAATTTAGTCAGTCCTACAAAAAAAAAAAAAAAAAAAAATTCCTGTTAATGTTTTTTCTTTTAAGGTATAATGCTAAGCATGACAGGCAAAACATCCTTTACAATATGATACACGGACACAATAAAAACCAAGGTACAAATGTGCTGTTAGAATTCAGCAACGTCAGGGAAGACAAAGCATGAACTGCATTTTTCTTCATATGAAATTCTGTACAATATAAACAGAGCATCCATATGTGGATGGGCTTTACAGCAACCAGAGACCGAGAATTAGATTTTTTTTATTATTTTTTTCAGTGCAAACACATTTATACAAGGCAGTCTTGGCTGCAAAATTTTCTTTAAACATACAGTAAAGTCCTCCTTGTATGTATTGACTTTATTCCCCTAATGTAATAGTCACATTCAGTCACTGACTTGAAGAAATAATCATGACTTCTTTCACATGAGTTTTATCTATAAACAAGATGGTCATTGCAGAGTCAACTCAGCTGTAGTATTGAAATATCTGGCTTTGTTCGTCATAAGACAGTCAAGCTGGCAAATTTACGATGAAAGTCACCGGCCCCTGAAGACTTGCAATGGCTCGGTGACGTCAGGAAGAAACCTTCGGCTGTAATGCAAAGAGTTGGTGGGCTTTCCAACTGTTATGAAACTAATAAAGGTTTGTCTGCCCTTAATTCACAATATACATTTCTTATAAAAACCCAAAATTTAGTCTTTGTGAAACAAACCACGGTAATGAAAAATTATGGTTGGTTATACAAAAAATGTTGATGTTCTTAAGAGGATTCCATATGATTCAAATGTTTGTTTTGTACAGAATACTTTAACATTGCTGCCGTTTTAAAAGTCGTGGAGGTAGTTGTATGTAAAAACAAAAAAAAAAAAAAAATAAAGCAAATTAAAACACATTAGTAAAATACAACATGTACTGTAGCAACATTTAGACTCAAGTGTGCAAAAAGCCATTAGATTTGTGTTGATGTTTTGAGGCTGCACAAAATGCATTTGCGTAAACCAAACGGCACAAGCTTTGAAATAAAATGAGATACCAGTAGACAGTACTAGGATTTTGTTTTTTGTAACATTATAACCTGATGAATAATTTCTTTACACTGACAGTCATAAAAAAAAGTTCTGTTCTTAAGTCCCCAATACTGCATAACATTATTTTGGAGTTCAGTTGATGGGTGGTCAACTAAACGTGTCAAAAGAAATTATAAAACACTCTTTATTGCCATTTTGTCTATTTTTTTTTCTTAGTACTGGGTACTTTTAAAATAAACTATTCTGAGATGCTTGAAGAGCAACCTAAAATCTTATCTGTCTTAAAACTTGAAAATATTGATAGACCACTAGGAAACTTGGCCAACCTTAAGTGGCAAATTAGCACCAAATTCATTGTTAAAAACATTATAAAAATCATACATACAAAGCAAAATATAAACATGGGTTAAATTAAATATGGAGCAGCTGAAATGTTGTTATATACTCAGATAAAAGTGTACCCTTCACTCAAAGAGTACAATCACTCCAAACTAATAAACTATTGGTGAAGGTCACCAATGTACTGAAAAACTTGCTGACTTCTGGGGAACACCAGTTGTAAAAGTTCCTCTTAAAAGTTTTTAAGCTCCACCCCACTTAAAAAAGACAGCTCCATTACTAGGATGTCATACCCACTCAATTCACAAATTCAGAAGATTGAGTATGACATTCAATTCTGACTTTAAAACGACCAGTGTAACAGAGGCAGGACTTGAATTAAGTAAAGGTTGTCCTGTTCCAATTTAAAAAACAATTGTATTAGTTTCTAAAAACATAAAACAAATGTTTTACAAAAAAAAAATGCCCATTTTCTGAGCTAAACCAATACTCACATGGTCAAAGCATATACCTCTTGTGAAAAGTTTCCAGAAATATGGTCGCCACTCAATCCACTGGTACATTTTACATCCCAATATTACCAGCAAAAGCTGACCCATTCATTGAATGGAAGCTAATCTGAAGAGATGGTAGTTACTGCTGTTTCTTATAGTTAATTAAATATTCATAAATTTCCATTAAAGTATTTTCTGTTGAAAAAGGGTGCATTTTTTTTTAGGAATCATAACATAGAACAAAGGATGCCCTTTTGTAGATGAAGCTGTAGATCAGCAAAAACACGAGCCTGTTCTTATACTCTGAATACTATTAGAAACAAAAGAAATGCCAAGAAGCTTCAGAACTAGTAAGAGATCAATAAAGAAAAGTCTGCTTTCTATCTGAAATGCAGTATTTCTCTTGAGAATTGAAAACATAAATTGATAAAAAGAAGATGCTGAGACTTCCTTTAAAGAAAAGCATACTATAGTTCTAGAACATTACAACTGCCAACTGATATTCCAAGTTTTTCCAGTACCAGGCTCAAAGTTTCCAGCATCTTGTATTTTGCATTAACACATTCTGTAAATCACACTTGACAAAATGGAAAACAGAAATGCACATTCACATTTACCTTGCAGGCTTGACGATCTCAGATCTTGTTTTATCCTAGTGACTACTTGATTTAAAAAAAAAAAAAAATGACGTGAAAAGAAAGCCTAAAAGTTAAACAATATTTCTACACTGTTCAATTGTTCATCATTACAAATTATGTTGTTTTGAGAAGCCTAATTTAGGCATTACAATAATAGCTACATAAAATAAACTTATATCCTTCCTTTTGAAAGAAATCGTATTACTAGGCTAAACTTGCCTTTCTTTTTTCCTTAGAAACAAAGTTTAAAAAAAATGTAAGTAAATAAAGAAAGAAAATTCCCTATTATTCTCCATCAACTAATTTCCAGAGCTGCACATATGCCTCTAAAAAGTAATCACTCTTTAATTATTTCCTATGGTTACCTAGTTTGTATTATTCTCACTTTACAAGAAGACCGTGCTTCCACAGAGTTACTGTTCAGTCAAGGGATAGCTTAAAGATTTAAACATCATTTGCTAATGAAGTAAAATATCTCTAAATATTTTACCCAACCCCTAATGTCCACTCTCAACATCATGTCATCTAAATATTTTCTGTATTTGCCTCTACAGTTTGATGATAGACAATAAGTGTGTTATGCTTTGAGCAGTCTCTACATCATTTTGTTACTGCATATATCAGGGCTACTTAACACACAGATAAATACTGACAACATCTTCACAGCTTTGTGTTTTTCTGTGCATAAAAAACAAGCAAAGGGCAGCACATCAGCAGTGCTGCTGTATGTGTTGCAATGATGAGCTATGCAAAACGTTGTGGTTTTCCATACCTTGGGCCAGACCTACTTGGATGATTTTTGGTAGTTCAACCAAAAAGCAATAGCTAAGAGTAACTTTGAATCACTTTTGATCACAGAAATAGAATGTAGTAGTGATTAATTACACATGATTCCACAATACTTCCATTGCTTGCATTTGAGCACTGCGTAGCTATTTGTTCTATCTATCTGGGGATCAGTGATTGTTCAGTCCTACTAAACACTACCTGTGTAGCTTAGGCTTTATGTTGAAGAGCACCCTATCATTATACTAGAAATTAATTGCAGAAAAGTGGATTTATAATTAATAGCGTATTCAGCCTCTATTTTTTTTTTTGAATGGTATTATTTAGTGTTTCTCCATCAGAAGCAGTCTGGGAGCATGTGACAACAATACACAAGTATGGAGAGTTACTCCATGTCCCATTTGTTAGTTTGTTCTTGTAGTAAAACAAATGGCTGAAACACTGCGATTCTACGAAAAGTAAAGAGAAAATTATAAAAGTAAAATACTGAAGGAACAAATCCCAATTTTAAAATACTTTGCAGAACAAATCTGACGAAGCCGTAAAATACACACATAAAGCCAAACTGCTCTGTACTAATGCCTTTGGCACTATAGTTTCTCAATGACCCTATTGTTCGGTTATGCTGCTAATTTACTGGTACTGTCAAAAGATCTGTGGCATAGAGGAACAATTTTAAACGGGGCATTTTAAAGCAGCAGCGCTAGGTATACAAAAATGAAAAGCAGTACAAACTATGTTATATGCCTATTCATTATGATTAAAAATGAGGATTGGAAAATACTTTAAAAAAAAAAAAAGACTTACTCAATAAGTTAATGCAATAAGCAGTAACCTATTTTGAACATATTTCACTTTTTTACTACACTGAATGGAATTTGTTTTCTATATATTGGTATAGGTTGTTACTGCACTTTGCTCTACACTCTTAAATAAGCCCAGTTCTCATTTTATTTTGCAGACTACTAATAAAAGCAGCAGCAGAGTTGGGGCCTGTGTCAACAGCCTTTTGTTCACTTTAAATTAGGTTTTGCAATACCAACTTAACTCAAAAACAAACAAGGCAAATTCTATTGGCAGGTAATATACAGATGGAAAGTGGTAATTAGAATACTTATTATTTGGGCCAAATTTGCTTACATACTACTCCAGAACTTATTTTTCATCTGGTAAAAGGGTCAGTCATGTGTCAGCCATGTAATACGCCTGTGTCTGTATAGGTGAACAAAAGCTTTTTAATAGCATCTCAAACTAATGACATGAACATGCCCAAAGCTCAACACCACAGCCCCTAGAATCAATTTCTGATAAAGCTATGAACACATTTGATCCCTCATTATTAATCATGCTTTGCACAACATCTCAGGGGCCTCTTAGCATATTGTAGGGTTATTTAGGTGCAAAAAGCTAATTGCAGTAACATGTTACCAGATTTTACTTTTCATCTACCATAACAATATACCATAACTAATAAAATGTTTATTGTATGCTATAGTATCTGCACATTGCTTCACTCCTTATTAAATAGTCCATTATAAGTGGTTCTTATCTCACTGGTATTAGCACCTCCATGGTTAGAAAAGCTTGCATCTTTTTTCTAGGTATTATAGCCATAAGTAAGGCAATAGGCAGCAATGTTGATTGAGAATGCCAAGTAGCTGGTAGGCACCAAAAGCTGGTTGTTGCAAAGTGAAATCTTTGTGTCAAGTCTGATCTCCTAAACATGCTCCAATGCCACAGATAAGTGAACCAAAGGAGGCACGATTAAGAAGATCAGAGGCAATAATTTCTTCAAGCCAACAGCTCTTCTTAATTGTGACTGTTACTAACCATATGCTGCTATTGCCTTTTAGTGCTGACCCCATACCAAACCTTATCAGATCTTCCTTAACAATAGACTCTCCCTGCAAAATAAAATGATTTGAGCATAAACATTAGTAGATGATTAAAAAATAATAACACTTCTGTGTGATTATGAATGGATGAATTGATGATGTGCAGATTTCTCATTGTACACCGAAAGATGTAACAAAACACATTATGGTTTATATAACCCACCTGGGTAACATGCACTCCATTAGTCTAAATGTAAATTATGGCAGTTTTTTTTTATTATTAGAATTCATTATAACCAAAGATTTACTTCTTGAACTTCATTTAAAAACTCCGAGCACCAATATTCCGAAGTCAGGAACTATTAATTATTAGGAGCAAGGAAATTTGTTTTCTATAGGGTATATTTTTCTAGTAACTTGTGATACTGTTATTTTGTTGTTTGTTTGAATTATGAGAATACTGTGTTATTTATGACTTGAGCGTATTGTTATAGCAAGGAGTAACACAACTGTCATTCTGTATACTGCATGCAGATCCCTGAACAACACATTCAGTACATTTTTATATTCATATGTGAAGCACACTGACTTTTAGTAGAAGGTAAAGAAGCACAGATGTAGCAATCATTATTGCAGAGTGATATGGTGTTGTATTTTGGTTCTTCACATTTGCTTAACATCATGGGCACTAAGTAGGAATATATATGCGTTTAAAATTAGGTCATTTAACATTTTTTTTTTACACTGGTAAAAATAAATAGACTTTCTTTCTCTCTGTCTTTATAACTAAGGAGGACACAGAACAGAGTAAAAACTGGTCCACTAATCTACAAAGTTGTTTTTTTTTTTGTTTTTTTACCGAGCACCGCTGCTTTAAAGGAAGTACTGATCATTGTATGCCGCACAGCATCACAAATATAAATTAGAAAAAAAATATTACAGTGTCTAGACTCCTGAATGTGCTCTGTTACAGTTACATGAAGAAGAATGTGCATATTAACCTCTACTGTAATTCACTTCCTAACGAGCTTTACATGATGGAAAGGAATGAGGGCAAGTAAAATAAAATCTAAATTGAAAATAAAAATAAACAAACAGAAAACAACAAGTTGGTATTTTGTTCTTGTTGTTGCCCCCTGGGCTAATTAGCAGCACAGTTTTAAAAAGACACAAAAGCTGTGGATGTGAGGCTTGCTTGTAAAGAGATGTAAACATCGGTCCCAGTGTAGTAAACTTTGCTGTAGAGGATGAGACAGAACAAGATTTGAGGCTGAGCGGCTATCAAACACTAGTTACAGAAGCTTGCAAACAGTTAGCGGGTTTCTGTAATTTATCAGCATCCGTTGTTGTAGTTTCTGCAGCAGATGTTCGGAAGTTAAAAGCTGGGCCAGCACCAGCATGGGCAGGACTCAGAGCTGGATTCTGCCTTCTGTTACTTTCCACAATACTCGAAGTATTGGAAGCCAGGCTCTCCCGTGTCCTGAAAAGTAAACCAAAAAGAATAAAAAGTGTCATTTTTCTTGTGCTTGACTGGCTGCTCCCCAGTTTTTGTAAATAATGACCCAGCTTTTTAAAAACTCTGGGAAAAAATATATAGCCAACACTGGGAATAGAAAAGGAAGCATGAACACAGGTGAACAATATATAGACAAATGGTTGAACACCAGATGGTAAACTACAGTGCATTAACAGTACATATTTTCAAATACTATTTACCAATAGGCCTCTTTTCCACCCTCATATTTGTGGTGGAAAAACGCATGATTTGCTGCTCCCATGTATAGAGAAAGCTGATGCTATGAGCTCAGGGACAGCAAACCACACACCCAATTCAAATCACAACTCACTTAACACATTTGCATGCATTCACCTTGCTGTGCAGTGCAACCTGTAAGTGTGCAAGTGTGCAACAGTGCAGGTGCTGTGCTTGCAACCGCATGGGCAGAAGCGATCCACTGCAACTGCACAAAATGGTTTCTTAGTGCTCCTATTCAGTTTAATGGGAGTAATTGGGAGTATAGTTGAGTCTGTAGAGAATTGCTCTGGTCAACAGCAAGTCTAAAATGGCCCTTAAAGTTGAGCTCTAGGCAAACAGCTTAATGAACAGATGATGTACAGTAAATACATGGGAAAAAAAAGTACGACCTGTTGATGGGTTTTTGTTTATCCAGTGCTGATATTCACACAGCCCAGCCCTGTTTGGCAGGGTGGAAAACCAGATTTTCCACTGCTGCAGTCGAATAAAATTTACAGGTACAAAATTGTGAGGCACTTCTTTTATTTATTTTTTTACTGTTTTACTGGAGTCTTTTTTTATTTGTATATTCTCACGTTAATGGCCATCTGTGCTGTAGGCAATGTATGCAGTAACACTATAGGACAACTGCTAAGACTTCCATTAAAAGCCATTTGGAGAACTTAATGTTTTACAGACAGAATGATCGATCTGTATCATTATGGTAAACAATCACAGATCTGCACCCTAAAGCAGACATAACCTCATTTGTGGGTGGTAAGCATCTACCATAATCAGCATTATGGCACAGGCTTACATTTCTGCAGCCACCCTGCAGCAATGAGAGGTCCAGGACTGCTGCATTGCTTCATCCTTGGAAGGTGGCATCTTCATGTGCAGGAGTTACATCGACTCCAACAGCTGGCTCTGTGTGCCAAGCACTACACTACACAGTTCATGTGCAATACAGTGACACGAGGCATTGCATTTTCACTTTTGTCAATTAGTACTACCTCCAGTCCACCTGTGTCCTTTGTTTTTTTTTTGGCTCGCTTTAACAAATATGGCTGCCTTTATACACAGAAAGAAAGACACATCTTTAATTTACATTATACATGTACTATTAAACACTAATTGTTTTTAGTTGTGGAAGGAAACATCCATTACAATGGATGCTTTATGATAGTTATAAATTTAGGTTTTTAGATGTTTTATATCCATTAAACTGCAGCTTTAAATTCACTTCAATGACATTAATGAGCCAGTGTGTCTGAATAAGCACAAAGCAAAATGTACCTAAAGCATACCTAATCTCAATAATTTCACTTTACATTAAAGGGTAGACAACCCTGATATGTAAAGCAACATGTTATTAATTTTTTTTTAAGTGCAACACTTTTTTTTTTTTACAGCACTGTCCCTTTCAGTCTTGAGACTGATTTAGTCAAGACTGAATGGGAGTGCAGAGCCTCCCGTGATACCTATGTCACAGGTCTGACTCTGGGTGCTCCTTCTGCCCATGTCCGAGATTAGGGGAATTTTTTTGTATTACGGGAAAGAGATGCTGATCTTACACAAGTGGAGTGAGATTGGCTCTTGTTTTCCTCCTTTACAGAGGGCTACGTCACCTGAGCCTGCACCGTGCGAGATTGGGTGACGTGCCAAGAAGACGACAGAAGAGAAGACAGTAGATGGCGGCACCTGGGGCTTCCTTAGCACGGGACGAAAAGGAATTCCAGGACAACACGGGAAAGACCAGCGCCATTGAGGGATCTGCAGGATTGACGGTAAGTGTAATTTTTTTGTTTTCAGTTTAGTTCTGCTTTAAACTTACTCTTGCTTAGTGGTCTACAAAATTTCACAACAGAAGCTGCAGTAAGGTTCAAGTAATGTTAACACTGGCAGTGAGATAGAGTGGACAGCAGCTCCATACTACCTGCTGTAAAATGTGTAAATGCTGGTAGTGATCTAGCGGCATGTTGCCAGCTGTTAGGAGCTATGTGAGCATGGATGTGCTCCGATCTGAATGTAAAAGAAGTAAAATTTTTACTTTTTTAAAAATAATTTTTACTTTTTTTAGTTTGCAAACTTTTTGTTTGCAACTTTTATAGTTTCACATCAACAGCTTTTTTAGTTTCAAATAACTATGTTGTGCCTTCTACTAAATGTAAATTTAGCGGAACAAATTATTGTTTTATAATATTGGGATAGAATAAAATTTGGAATTTATAATGAAACCTTTTCCTAAAACAAACCCCAATTAAAACAGAAAAAAACATTTTTTCTTCATTTTTAATGTATTTTTTGTCAATAGTTTACACTAAAATGTGTTTTTACAAAATAATTGCCAAAAAGAAAGACCAACTTGTCCGTAAAAACAATGTATGTATTTACCTTTTCTCATTTCTTATATTGACAAAGTATCACTGAATAAACAGGCCCATAGTGGAAATGTGAACATTTCTCCAGGCCTAAGGGGTACACAGGTAGCTGGAATGATGAAAACATAAAAACACAAGCCCTAATTTATTAAAGCTCTTCAAGGCTGGAGAGGATACACTTTTATTAGTGAAGTTGGGTGATCTAGACAACCTGGAATGGATTTCCTAAAAGTAATTTGCCATTTGTTAGCAAATGTTTTGAATCATGGACCAGATCCATTCCAGGTTTGCTGGATCACCCAGGTTCACAGATGAAAGTGATAGGAGAGCTTTAATAAATCAGGCCCATGGTAAAAGCTTCAGGGATCTTTTCTTACAATAAAATAATCTTTCAGTATTTGCCACCAGTTTATTGCATCAAATTCTGGGTAATACTATTCCGAATATTACATACGTATTTCTTCTTAAAGATATCTGAAAATTCTTTGAGCAGCAGAAAGAAAATAAAACCTGTTAACACTGAAGATAATACACAATGCTTTACAAGCATCCTGCTGTTGTACAATGTGATAGCAAACTTTTACTCGATTATTAGTAGGTTGCTTGTGCTGGGAAGCATCATTCATGATGACTGTGGTGTTTTTGTTGATGGCAGCTTACAGGAATTTTGTTGGGAGTGAGCGGACAATAACAGAAGTTTGCATGATAGAACATGGTGATACATAAACTGACTAAACTGAGCTGGCACGCATGTGGAGCTCAGGGAGAATCAGCTGGCAGCTGAGTGTACAAGGGCATCACATCAATGCCCTTGTACACTTTTCCTACAAAAATAGCTCTTTCCTTTTAAAGGTTACATCTATCAGTCACGGCATTCCAGGCAGACTACAAGGGGGGTTCAAGGCAAACCAGGAAACAAACTTATGCAATATTAAACTGATATTAGGGTACACCACTGACATTGAATGGTTGCATTATCAGACATTTTTTTTTTTTTACAATTCTCTCCTACTGATAACACAGGTCAACAAAAAAAAAATATTTCCACTTGCAAAAGGATTTTTTAATATATTTAGTGTATTTCAGGTCTGCTGAATCCAGAAATGACAGCAGTTTCATTGAATTGGCTGTAGTTCTTATGATACAGGAATTGGAATGAACGATTTTACCAACAACCAATGTTAACAGCATAATATTATCAATCTTTATTTACACTGATGTTTTTCATTTTATATATTAAATGTAGCATTATTTTCACAAAACTTTCATTTGCCTTCTTTTTATTCATACATTTTCTTTTCTTACAGAAATATGAGTTCTTCAAGAAGAAGTTGTTTAAATGACCCTATTGTATTTTGCTACATTTGTGGTGAATATTGTCAGCAAAAACAGAAAAACATTACAGTTTGTGAAACAAGCATATCTTGCATATTTTGGTATAAAATTGGGGGACCAAGATAAGTATAGGACTCCCCATATGGTAATAGAATAATGGTTCACCAAGAGAGTAATCGGTCTGTATTATCAGGGAATGTAGGGTGCCTAGTCTGAAGTGTGATTAGAAATAATGGTAGAGAGAGGGATAGAAAAGACAGGCTTTTATAGGCAGAACGTGTATTTAAAATATTTTGCTTCATTAAATTTCTATTTTCCTACACTATACAGAGTCCTACTGCGCTCGACCTAGAGTTACTATGCTAGGATTACATCATCAGTTAAAAACAAGTGTCTTCCAACGCGTTGCTGGTACATGGACTATGGAAACAGAAAGGGGTAACCCTTTGTACTCCCCTTATAACATTTTCTTCTGTTTAGATCATCCAAACTACTCAATGTCACCATCAGGAACTTGGCTCTCTGCCATTAGAGTTTGTGTTTATACAGTCCATGTACCAGCACCAAGTAAGTTATTTTTATGTACCATCTGTCAAAAATACCCTATAGGATAGGATAACCTATATTAGTGCAACCTATGTTTTCACTGATAATATAAATACAAATATGGATACCATTTTTGAATTAAACTGATAAATACTTAATGGTTAGCACTGTTGAGTTAAGCCGATGGGAATATGTATTATTATAATTTGAAAGGTCTCCCAAACCCCTGAGGAAGCCCAGATGGGCGAAATGCCTCGGGAATTGAGACATTGCTGACACCACGAGACACTTATTTTTAACCCATGATGTAATCCTATCATAGTGGAACTGTGTAAGATAAGGTCTAGCGCAGTATGACTCTGTATAGTGAAGAAAATTAGAAAAGTAATGAAACAAAATATTTTAAATACACATTCTGCCTATAAAAGCATGTCTTTTCTATCCCTCTCTCTATCATTATGTCTCTATCCATATGGTATGCAAAACTTGTGTAGAGTGTCTACATGAGTGGAAAAATGGAAAACTGAAAAGTTTGAAATTTGGTGTACCAATGGTATGGCGAGAGTCCAAAAATTATCATAATGATTGTAATTTTTGTGCTGTGAATGTAAAAGGTTTCAATCGTTATAAGAAAAACAAGTGGCAGTACCCTGATTTAGAATCAGCAGGACAACCTGTGCAGCATGGTGCTGATGTTCCCATACCAGTGTTCAGTACACTCCCTGATATTCCTGTATCTGACATGGAGGATATACAGGGTTTGGAGTGTAACCCAGGAGATAGAAGTGGAAGTAAATAGGAAGGAAGTGTTTCATCAAACCAGCAGTTCTCCCTAGAAGAGTTGAATGACTTAATACGTGACCCAAGTCTGTCAAAACAAACATCTGAACTTTTAGCATCCAGGCTAAAAGAAAAGAACTCTCTGAGACCAGAATTTAAAATAACGGTTTATAGGACAAGAGAGGTGACACTCCTACCATATTTCAGTAAAGATGGAGACTTTGTGTACTGTTGTAACATCCCTGGACTAATAGCCCATATGGGAGTACCAGAATACGGAGCAGAAGACTGGCGGCTTTTCATTGACAGTTCCACTCGGAGTTTGAAATCTGCTTTACTGCATAATGGCAACTGCTATGCATCAATTCCAATTGGACACTTAACCAAACTTAAAGAAGAATATGAAAATATCAAAATGGTCTTACTTAAAAGCTTTGCTATCATGAACACCAATGGTCCATATGTGTTGATTTAAAAATGGTGAACTTCCTACTCGGACAGCAAAGTGGATACACAAAGTACTCATGTTTCATCTGCTTGTGGCATAGTAGAGCAAAGCAGGATCACTGGAAAAAAGTGACATGGCCTCCAAGGGAAAACATGTGAAAAGGTGCAGTGAACAGCAATAATGAGCCAATGGTTGACAAAGAAAAAAAAAAATTCTTCACCACCACACATAAAGTTGGAATTAATGAAGCAATTTGTTAGAGCCCTGAACAAGGACGGTGATTGCTTCAAATACATTTGTGGATTCTTCTCTGGATTGAGTACTGAAAAATTAAAAGCAGGAATCTTTGATGTACCCCAGATTCGGAAACTGATAAATATTTTGAATTTCACAAGTTTCATGACTGATACTGAAGCTTCTGTCTTGCACAGCTATGTCATGGTTGTCAAGAACTTCTTGGGTAACCATAAAGCACAAAATTATGAAGAACTGGTACAAAACTTGCCCTTAAACTTTAAAAATTTGGGTGCTACTATGAGCATAAAGGTACACTATCTCTATAGCCATTTGCAAACAATTCCAGAAAACCTTGGCGATTTGAGGAACAAGGAAAAAGGTTCCATCAAGATATAAAGGTGATGGAAGAAAGGTATCAGGGCAGATGGGATAGACACATGATGGCAGACTACTGCTGGAGCCTTCAACGTGATTGTCCTGATCATCAGCATAAAAGGAAATCATACAAATGGACTTCTTTGTGATTAGTTCTGTAAATATACTGAGTATAGAATATACTGACATTAAGTATTTCAAAAATGTAATTTTGTATACGTAGGCATATCTAGTTTAATTTTTGAATTGTAATTTTTGCGAATGCCAGTCTCTGAACACAGAGGACTCTTGTTTTAAAACAGGGAATCTGACATTCCCTTGATGTTGAATGTTTGAAGGAATGACTGTTTTTTTATTTTAAAACAGCTCATAGTTGGTCTAAAATCTGGTATTTTTTGCAAGAATAAGGCCCAAAGCTTTAATAGATAGATTTTCTCACTGGGGATCACTTTCAATGTTATGATCATGGAATCTACTTTTCCTGCTGCAGTATGTACAACATATAATAACTAAAAACATACAGAAGAATGATAGTGCTACATTATTACATGGCAAGGTTAATAGAACTGGGAGCTCAAGGTAAATAAGAATTATACCTCTAACATAAATGTAAAAGTATCTGTTTTTAAATAGACTAGCCTTTTCTCTAGTGTATCTAAAACCAAAATTTATTTTTCTGTATAAAATTATGAAGGCTTCAAACGAGTTTTGTGACCGCTGTTATCAAGACGGAAAGTAAGGGAAAAATTAATTGTCACCAGAACAGGATTAGAAGTGCATTTTTCATAAGTTTGAAGAGATTTCCACTCATTACGTGTTGCAAGTCAGGAAGTCCAGATAATGTTCCCCCCCAAAGGACATAGATGGCAAAAAAAACAAAGCTTTGGATACATGTACAGTATAACAAAATGTGAAAGTGGAATAGGGGTAAATACTGAAACTGAACAAATCAAATACATCAATAAATAAAGGTGCCTTACAAAAAAATAAATCAAAAAGAGAATGTTGCAATGTGTTGTACCATGTAACTAATGATACAAGAAGGAAAGCAGCATGTTAGACAACTTAGGTCTCTACATCAGCCACAAAAATGAACATTTTCCAACATAAAACCTTGGTTTGAAAATATACATTTACCACCTTGATTACTGATCCATGTATCAAAAGAAAAATTCAACAATATATCAGAAATCACAGAGGCTACATCTTCTTACCGTGGGGAATTAAATCCACTGTCTACAGTGATGCTACTACTGTCCATGCTGTCCAAACGAGCCGAATGTGTGGCTCGCTGGCTACCGCTGCTGTCAGTTTCCTTTGGATTTAGAAGTGTGAGGTTTTTCTCGAACTTCCTTTGTAAATCCCTCTCTTTCTCCCGCTGTAGCAACCACTGCATTGTCCCAACATCATCTCTGTTTTTTTCTTCCTCTGCTGTTTTTTGTGTACCTTCCTCTGACTCGTCATCTTCCGAGACGTTGTAGTAATCAAAGGAGGCTTCTTGATTTCCTGCTGGCTCCTGTGGCCTTGGTGAGACGGCAAGGTTTGGGGTAACTGAGGTGGTAATAGGTTGCTCAAAGTTCTCAATGCTTGCTGGCAGTGTTTCAGGAGAAGTCTTTTGGTGTGTTTTCAGCAAATTCACACCTGATTTGTGAAAACTGTTCACAGATAGACTATTGTGCAAAGGTTTGAATAGAGTATCTTTACTGAATATTTCTTTCCTTTTATCAAGGCTGCTCGATTCTGCATTGTGATGTGGCACCAATCGCCCATTTGCAATCACCTCTGGGGTCTGACCAGAAGCAGCAACTGATAGACCACTAACAGTACCTTTTGGTGAGTCTTCCTTGTATTCACCTTGCTCTCTGGCTATGTGTTGCTGTGGCTTCTCAGCAGGAGAAAGTCTTTTCAAGCCTTCTGTGAGACTCGATATATCAATGTCCTCTTTATTTTTACCTAATGGGGATGGAGCAGTAAGAATTGTTTCACTAGATGTGTTACACTGAAAATAGTCATCCGCTGTTTTTTTGGAACAAGAATTAAGTTCACTGTAGGAGGATAAAGTCTCTGGAAGTTTGCCTTGTTCCAACAGGCTACATGATTTAGGGGTATCTGCACCACCACTAGCAAGTTCAGGAACGCATGGGTCTTTGTAGGACAGAGTCCTTTGGTGACTCAAACTACTATGAGATGGTCTTAAAGTGCCATCATCTATAAAAGACTGGCTTGGTGTTTTATCGTCAAGACTCAGGCCTTCACCCAGGTCATCTGGCGTACCTAAAGAAGCACCACTTAAAGGTCCCTTTGAGTTGTCCATTGACCTAGACCTTTCCTTGGCTTTATTTGACCTTTCATTTCTTGACCTTCTATCCTGTGTATGGCTGTGGCTTCGATGGACCTTGGAATGGGAACTCCCCCTTGAGGGTTCAGGAAAAGGCATTTCAGTTCTCCTTTTGGCCAGTTCACCAGATACATCCCATTCTGGTGTAACAGGAAAATGAGATTCGATCATGTTTGGATTGCTGAGCACTACAAAATTTTCTCCTCCCTTACGCTCCATTATGAAACAACCTTCCCTTGGTGAACGATTCCGAGGATGATAGAACTCATACTCTCTTTCCCCAGGTAAGTCTAAGTGGGAGCCTTCAGAAGGGTCACCTTTGGAAGCCCTATTCTTGCTATGTGACCGAGATTTTCCATGAGTTTTTCTGTGAGTCCTGCTTCGCCGGCTTCTACCACTATGGTGAGCTGATGAACCAGCTTTGCTCCTCTGAGATTTTTCTTCTTCAAGTTTTTTCATTAGTGCAGTGTGCCGTACGACATTTTCCACTGTCAAATCTGGGTTAATTCGCCTAATGATCTCCATCTCTACTTCACGGGGTATGGTATTTGGGGTGTCATCATCTCGAAGGGGCCATTCCTCAGGAGGGAACTGGGCAGAAAAGTTGGCCAGCTGTTTTGCCTTGTCCTTTTTAAAACTTAGCCTAAATAATTTTAGACCAAATTTTTTAGATGGCTTATCCCCATCTTTAGGTTTTGAGAGGGTTTCAGTTTTATAGGAATAATTTATAGTACTTTTGCTTTTTTCTGTAGGGGGTATCTGGCACAATGAGGGAGGACAGTAGGAGTCTTTGCAGTCTTTTGCAGATTTCCTTTGTAAGGTAGATGCATGGATGCTATGCATATCTTCTCTGCAGCAATGACAAGAGTCGCAGTGGTTTTTGGAGAGAGTTCTGTCCCTGACGCACCCTGAAGGAGATGGCGTAATATTTCCTGGTTGTGGAGAGGTACACTGAGACCGGTCAGGTATCCTTTCATCCAAGTGGTACCATTTACTGTTAGTTCTTATAAGGGATGGGGTTATGAAATAGGTCTGTGGGGTCACTATAAAGTATCCATCTGGGGTTGGGTAGATTTTCCTCTCTCGTACAAGCATATTAAGTGTATGTCGCAGGATTTCTGGGCTTGGCGTTGGTACACCTGTAAAAAAATATAACGAAAAGAAAATTAGTAAATTAGAAAAAACAAAACAAAAAACATTAAATTTACTACACCATGCACGTCTTGTATAAAAGTGTCAATATATCGTTCCATATACCACAATCAAAAACTTCACATTCTTTCAAAAAAGCAACTCCTAGTGCTGACATCCTAATGGATACATTTAAATGTAGTATACAGTAATCTTTTACAATAGTAAAAAAATAAATAAAATTGTGTGCACTGACAAAAGTGAGCTTCACAATGCCACACTACAGACTTCTAGGTGTGCGACCACGTTGGAAAAAAGAGAAACAGCATTGCAAATAGCATGACAACATCATAACTCTGTGGCATGTAATCGCTATAACAGCAGATCATTTTGTTAAAATATAAATATATATATATATACACACACACTACCCACTAGGTGTGTAATAACCGATCTAGGTTGGATGCACAATGCCAACCAGTCCATGACCTACATTTAAGAGAATGAACATTTAAAAAAAACTGAAAAAAACACACCACAAAGCACTCCACCTTAGTTGTAAAAGTATTGGCAACAAATATTCCTGAGTTAGCATAATAATTGTAATAGTAGCTATAAACTCTGGTCCTAACAAAAAAGACAACAAGGATAAAAGTTTAGAAATATTTGACCAAATGCCCACTGTGATTATAATATAAGCCCAGCATCCTGAAAAAGAAAATGTTCATGGAAACGCCAACTATGCACAACTAATCAGAGTGAATGATATCTAGAAACTTGATACAGTAAAGAAACTACTAAAAACAAGCACATTGGTAAGTTATTTTGTAAAAGAGTTGCTTTGCTTGCAAAGGGATATGGTGGATAGCATGTAAACAATTTCATAAAAACCTTTCCAACATTTTTTTTTATGCTGCATTTTTAAGATTTCTAAATTTTAACACTGGTTGTTTGGAATCCCTAATTTTGCAGATTCCATTCTTCAGAATACTGGGATGACAGGAGCATACTGTTAGTTAAGATTATGTAGTCCTTTAATAATTCAAAAGCTGTCTGGACACTGAATCATCTGAGACATGTACGTTTCCTGCATCTCAAGAGAGTCTGTTGTGCCCTTGCACCGAGCTCATAGGCAGAAGATTAGGTTTTGTTTGTTGCTCACAAGGAATGATGACCCAAGATAATCTTGATTACCAGAAGAAGCATTTACCCCAGGAAAAACCTTAAGATATACCAATGAAAGTTTGATTAACACATGCCACACACGCCAAGGTAAATGCCAGGTTTATTATCATGCCTATATAGAAAAGCAACATGGTAAATAGGATGAAACCCACAACATCCAATGATGGAAACGCACAACTGATGGAAAGATCTTACCGCTTGATAAAGGATACACAAGTGAACAAGTAGATTCCTACCATGTCAAAAAAGCCCTTTCACTGAAGGATTACCAGATGTAAACTGCCATTGCTTTGTTGGTTTTTCATCTACTTTTATTACGTTTTAAATCAATACTAAAAAAAATAATCAACTTGAAATCAAAGTAATAACTATAACATTAAAGTCAGGGAAAGGAAATATTGACTTGAATTATCTCTATAAAGTATATATAATTAACAATATCAAGCTGAACTTTGGCAGGTTCTAGGGCCTAGGTCTGCAGACTTGACAACTATGACAATTTTTACATTGAATCAGCAGACTTGGGTAAAACAAACAATACTCGCCTGTCCTGCACGACCAAAAAACACTAAAAAAGAGATTCTAAAAGATCTTCACTTTCATTATACCTACATTTATGTCAGATAGCCGTTCCTCTGCTGTTCTTTACTTTCTTTCCTTCTGCCTATGTCACTGCTGTAACCTGGCATTCAATTAAAAGCTAGCACTTAACACTCCTATTAAACTCAAATGGAAAAAATCTTTCAGAAAGTCGCTCTTAAATTTATCGATTCATCAGCATGGACAGAGGAAAATATATGGTTTTCTAGATTGTCAGATATCCTCTCAAAAAGGGCAGGTAGGAAGACAGCTGTTATCTTACAGTGTAGGTACACACTGCACAATGAGGCATTTTAACAAGTAGGGATATCCTTGTGAGCAATTAATAGAGTTTCTAATGGTCAGAAGTGCTTTAACAGGCAGGTATAATTAGCCAGATCATTGCTCCAAAAATGTCCTTTTATAATCTATGCAAAATCCCTTAGGGCTTCAGCCTAGTGCACACACACATTTATTTTTTAACTTACAAGGAAATGTAGTTTGAACATGTACTGCTGTGCATTTTTAAATGCATGCTCATTTTTTGATGGCATGGGCATATTCCAAGATGACATGCCAGACATCATTAACTCCATGAAGAAATATTGGAATATGCTACATTTTTTTGCCATTTTCTGACTCTGCTATCATCAATAAAAGCTCCTGGCAAAAAAATAATGAAACTATAGATGGAAATAAATGTTATGACATTGCATGAGCTTATCAAACATGCCATGGCATAGGTGTGCAATATTTAAAGCTAATGGCGGTCCAACAAAATGTTAGTGAGTAACCACTCCAGCCAGTGAAATTTCTTGTGAGTTTTTTTTTTTTTAATTGTGCTCATTCTTAAATTCACCTTTGGTAAAATGATGTGAAATTAAAGTAGCTCTTTGGGCAAAAGTGGAAGACATTGGAAGGAAGATGTGTAGTGTTACACAGTTAAACAGTCAACAAATATATCTTTTTTACTAATGAACTACTATATCCATTAGATGTTAACTATTAAGTTCACACAAATCAGTTTATGCCAGCTGAGTTAGGGCAATTTCCTAATGTTAACTTTTTATGTTTTTGCCTTAATTCATATATGCTTTGTATGCAGAGGTCTGAAATTCACTTGCAACACATCAGCATCATATCATACATGCAAAATTTATATTGCAAGAAAAACTATAGATTACAAAAAACTGAAATCTGTTGAGGATTGGTATTTATCAAACACATTACCTTAAAAAAACTGCAGAAATGTACCATTATTTAATACTTTAATGTTTTTCTTGATGTTCTTTAATTTTCAGAACACAGAATGCCACATTATAACAAATATAAGGGTATGGTGGCTCCATCTTCTGGCTAATTTAAGTACTGCTTTACACCTAATCAAACTAGTTGCAATTTGCTCTCCACACACAGAATTTGGAGTTTTGAATTACCGGTAATGCATTTAAACATGATATTCTTGTTAGGATTTGCAGCCCATATAGTCTGACCCCCGTTTCAACCATACTAGTTTGATTTACAAGAGATTAGAAAGGGATCATACAATATTTATAAATAACTATTACTAAATATTAATGATTAAAAAAAGCCCAAAACAACAACTTTATTCCAGGTTGAGAATCTTTGGCTTACTTGGTTAGGGAAAAACGATGCTTGATTGTGTGCATGGTAGATCATTCATCTCATCACCCAGCAGATGCAGGTATTGCACATCAAGTTTTGATTATTGAGTATTGATATGGGTTGTTAGGAGAAAATTAGGAATACTTTTTGGAAGAAAAAAAAATTTCTCTGAGGTTCCAACTTAAGGAGAACTTTTTCATTCTCCTGTAACCCATGTTCTAGGTACTTGGTGTAAAAATCTACAGTTCTCTAATGTTTACGTATATAGCAAGTAGAAAAATTCCTGACCATACTTCTATGGTGGCGATTGCAGTGTTACTGAAGCCACATATACTTTTACCAACACAGCCCTAAAACTAGAAGATACCAGCCTGCAGTCAACCCAAATTTTTTTTAGCACTGACCTGGGTAGGGGAGGTAGAAAAATGGATTTTCTGCTTCTCTGTTGCCCCTCAAATGTCACTTCATGCAAAAGATGTACCTCCTGAGACCCAGTCTAAATGAGCTGTCTGGTTCGCTGACTTGACAAGATCAACAGGTAGTGTCAACTAGATGAGGACAATGTAGTTTATTGTAACTGAGTATTACAGAGAATGTTTTTGTTAAGGTTAAACAACAGTCTTAGATAACTCCTATATAGGGGTGTCTAAGGCTAGTCCAAAGACTCGTACATACATCAAATTTGGGTCACTGGAAGGATGAGGAAAGGATGAGATGGAGGCACCCTGCTGCATCCTCCCCAAAAAGAAATTTTAGCAGACATAATGAATTCTATTCAGTTTTGAGCATTCTACCAGGACAAATAACGTTAAGTCGAGGGACTGATGTATACATACTGGATGTTCACCCAAGATGATCACAAAATCAATTCAGCTTGAACCCTACCTACAATCTACATTGTCCCCATCAAAGGCATTGCCACACTTGTAAAACTTGCATTGTATGTCATGTTACTAACTGTCCCTCAAAGGGGCTCACAATCTAATGTCCCCACCATAGTCATATGTCAATTTTAGGGGGAAGCCAATAAACCTACCTGCATGCTTTTGGGATGTGGGAGGAAACTGGGGAACCCACAAGAAACCCATGCAAACACAGGGAGAACCTACCAACTCCATGCAGATCGTGTCCTGGCCGAGATTCGAACCTGGGACCTCTGAGCCACCGTGCTGTCCTAAACATTTTTGTGTTTTTTGGATACTGCTACACACTTAATGCACACACAAGAGCAAGAAGAAACTTGAATTTAAAAACAAAATTATTATTCTGCCTGGGTTCTAGGGGAAACACATATAGTTGTTCTTTTAGACTATTTTATAAAATAAATACAATAAGAATGCTGTACTAGCTGGCTGTACTACTTACCTTTCTTTTGTATAAAGTACATATCCTTTCCTTTGTTCTTCCCTTGTATAAAGTACATACCCTCGTACTCTTGGGTACAGGGAGCAGGTAACCATGCTGGTATTTCGCGATTAGCTGTTCACAAACCTAGCAGTGTCACGTGGTGAGAGCATCTTCAGCCCTATGTATTCACAGCCAGCAGATAAATGCAGTGGTGTGAGGAAGAAGGAGATTGTGCAGCTAGGGTGGAAGGTGGTTAGGCAAAGTATAAGTTCACTTTAAGGGGATTACAAAATGGTGGTCACTGACCAGACTTCTCTGTATGATCACTTTTTCTTTGACTGTGAACATATTCTGGCTGTAGGCTTCCTTGTCTATTGGTAGTAAAAAGCAGTCACCTGGGAGAGGAAGGAAGCTGAGAAAGGAGTAAAGGAGAGAGTTGAAAAGGTGAGCTAGCTCGTTTGAAGTAACACGCGAATAAAATAAAAGAGAATTTAAGATTAAGATGGATTCCTGAGCAAGGTTTCTTAGTTTTCGTGCCCAGCTGTTCCTGGGTCTGAATTAGGAAGGAGACTGTGATATCTCTTCAAGTACAAAATTAATATTATTCCTTGACTTTTACAAACTAAGAGTGAGTTTTTTTATGTAGCTTGCTGAAAAATTATTTCTGTGAGTGTTTCTTTCACCAGCTTAACTACCCTGCAGACTCTGTAGGAATTTAGGCTGCGATTCAATCCATGCTAATTAAATGTAATACAAGATCGCTGTACAAAGAAAAAAATAAAAAGGAATGTCACTTCTAGGGCAGCAGAGTGAATTTAGATTTTATTGCTGTGCATATTTCAGCTAGCTGCGATTGGAGGAAAATCTGGGCAGCATATTTATTGCTCCTGAATTCCTTCCTTCCTGTGGTTTACTAGCCCCTGACCATGGTTAACCAAGCTCTAAAATATCACATACCCCTTAGGGACAACTTAATGGTTAGGGCTGTAGAAACACCTGCTTCCCTGGACAACACATGAACAATGCTAAACATACCAAGTCTTCGTTGTGTAAGAAACATGACCCAACTGTTTAAAACCTTGCTGGGCTTAAACCAGAGACATACATGAACACGGCGCAGCTTATAAACGAAGAAGTGAATTCTCCTAATTATGCAATCTATTAATGATTATGCCTGCTCTTTGGTTGCAACAGCTTTTATTGTCTATGAAGGTATCTTTTTTTTCTTTTTTTACAGATAATTGTATTGTATTTGTTAATCTATATATTGCTTTCAGTTTGTAAACTATTCAATGGTATGAATGGTCTATGTTATTTAATACATACATTTTTACCCCTTGGTGAAGGCCCACTGGAAACCCTTTGAGTTTATTTGACACAGTTATTGTTTATGAATTATTTTGTTCACATTAAAAAAAAATCTATTAAAAACATCTAAATTATATTCTATTAAATTTAATGTAATTACATGTTAAATTTTCACATTGCATTTCCCTACACAAATGGTATTATGGAGCAGATATATTTAGAAATCAGAACTTTTTTGATGGTCTCAAGTTTTGTTTTTTGTTTTTTTAAACTAAGATCTGTGCCACAGCTTAATCTGCTCCCACCAGCGAAGAAGGAAGTTCACTCGTACTCAGTCAACAAAACATGATAAAAATTGGACTGTCAGATTGGCATTCTCTAAATACTAAACTGCATTACCAACACACTGTGAGAGGAATGAAGCTCAATATACCAAAACCATAACAGCATGCAAGGTCTGATAGAAATTTGCTATACAGCTATGTGTTTCAAAGCAGTGTGCTATCTGCAATGTTGTGCTCCAGCACATGTGAGTTGTGGTTTACTGGCAGTCCAGTCCGTTCAGCGTGTCTGGGCTGCCTCACACAAGCATGGAAATTTATAAAATGCCAGGGTGAGTCTTTGTGGGACCCAAAATAAAAAATGTATGTTAAAAGGAAATTGGGAAATGAAGAACATAAAATGTTTTTGGTGCAATTAAAATGTCCTGTGTATTTGAACAAAAACTGTTAGAATGCTACTGCAAAAAGATCCTTTTTTACCAGTGGACTGGGCAGAATTGGACTTAAAAATAAATATTTTAATCGCTTTTATAAACTTCATTGGAGAAATTTCCTGCAGTAACCAACATTTCCCCCTTAAATTTAGGTTCCCTAGCCAGCCAGGAAGCGTGATTAGGGATTAAGATGAAAGGAAATCAGTGCTGATGGGAATAAGAGGCTGACATTTTTGTACTTCTCTTGTAATAGTTGCCTGGTCTCAATGCTTTCCAATGAAATCAGAACTCTTAATCAGCACATTTTTAAGACAGTGTCTCCGAAAGTATTAAAGCCATCATACCAGCAAAACAGTCAGCCTGCTGACATTTTCACAAAAGAGGGGTTATCGATGGCAACCACCATATTATCTCACTACAGATTTTCTTAAAAGCTTTTCACTTATAACACAATGTGCATATTAGTAACAGAACTGTTTAGTCTGCTTAGGCAGAAAGTTTAGTGGAAGGAGAAGTGCATTAGAAAAATCTGAGTGGGTGTGGATAATGAAGGTACCACTATGAAAATATGATAATTAAATGGAAACAGACAAATAACACAGTTTAAAGTTTATCAAATGAGCATTAGATATATAGTAACTGCTGATATAAAGGGACACTTACCATAAAATGTATATTCGGTAGTACAGCATATTAACACACTGCTCACAACTGACGCTAAAAAGGGATTGAAGTTGGATCATGCATATCAAACTATGCAGCTATTAGATCCTTAAGAATACTTTCAAACAGTAACAGACCATTGGTTGAAAGAGCATGCCTAGTTTTTTAGTTGCTCAACAGTTGGCTGGGTGTTTTTTCCCCTATCTCAGAGCCTGTGTGCACTGAACACTCCATGAAGCACTAGCCCTGGTTCTCAGCACATCTGGTAAAGAGGAAAAGATATGCTGTCAGGAAAAGCTTTCTGTGCAAAACTTCAGATTTTCAAAGTAAGCAGATGTATGTTGGTGTGAACGGCGTCACTGTCAGCAGTGTATCCTAAACAAAAAGGCATTTAAGCTTCAACACTGGTTTAAAATAGATTAGTACAATTTCCCTGGGTGACCTTTACATAAAAATTTAAAGATAAAAAAAGGAAAAAAAAAAATTAACCATATACACCATATAATACACCAAATAAATACAAATTGCATACAACAAAAGTGCCAGAAAAAGATACTGCCAGGTAAAAATGATAAGTAGTGTTTGATTCATCCACCAAAGTCAAATACTGCTTGTGATGGAACAGAACTTCTGTCTCAATGTCTAAATCTATCTGTATTCTGCAGGTTTGGATTTTAATTTAGGTGAAACTTGTGTTAAAGCAATTTTCTGGTTTTGGGTAGTATGTGGAAGGATTAAGACCTCTGTGAGGTTTTTAGTGCTGTCTGAATCCTTAATGAGGAGATTTTTTCAAGGCAAAATAAAAAAAAAAGTTTACTCCAGAACAGCTGTAAAAGAGGAATCTCTTGATGAGGACACCAGTTCATGAGGGGATTTCCTCCAAAAGTCCTTTATATGGGATAAAAAATGAGCTACTTCTCCCTCCTCTTAGATTGTAAGCTCTTCTGAGCAGGGTCCTCTCCTCCTCTTGTGTCATTGTTTGTATCTGTCTGTAATTTGCAACCTCTATTTAATGTACAGGGCTCCATATTATGTTGGGGCTATATAAATACTGTCTAATAAATAATAATAATAGTAATATATCTTCACAACAGGCACAAAGCAGAAACAGCATTACAACAAAGGTTTAAAGCCTCCCTAGGTCATTCAAAACCTAAATTAAAAAAAAAAAAAAACATTTTGCTGGAGCTCCATTTTAATATTAATCTTGTTTTTGTAGTTCACAAGTTAACCTTGGTGTCACAATAAGGTGCCTAAAAGAAGGGTTTGTGTTTACCTGGAAAACAGGTTGTTAGGTGCTCCATTAGTGCTTCTTGCGTAACAGGTTTTCTTGCAGAGTTCATAGCTGAGATGGCCAAGCAAAGGATCTCCCCGAGAGGGATAAACTGTGACTGGCTGATTGGAGACATACTAATGGGGGATACATCACCTGCAAAAAAAAAAAAAAAAAGGATATTTGTCATGCTTAATTTAAATAAAATGTGTGAAGGCTAGAAAATACACATATATGGAACAAATATCTTGCATACAGTCTAACATTGCAGGCAGGTACTGCACCGACACATTCAACACTAAAAGTTGCAAAGCCAGTGCTCCCTGCTGAACATTAATTTGCTTTCCGCTGCAGTATACAGCAACAAGGCTAGACAGGGAAGTGTGTGATGTGGGCTGTTCTTGGAGGATTATAATCATTTACAGGCACTAGGGGTGGAGAATAAGGAATTCATTTAATGTGCTTTGTAATTATGATCCTAATATTCTGCTGCTTGTAAAGTATCAGTGTAGAGGGTTGGGATAATTTCAAGTTGAGATAGTAAGCACTCTAAAACCATTTCTAATACATTTGCTGATGACAAGTGCCTTTAAAAAAGGAGTTGACACCAATACACGATTTGTTATTTTTTGTGTCATTTTGTTTGGGAGGTGCAAGCCCTGGTGCAGTAATCCTTATTCTTGATAAATCACAGTCCTAGAACTTTTACACATGCATTTTAGGTATACCAAGTATATAAAATGCTTGTAAGGTCAGTAACTCAATAAACTGGTAAGGATCAGCCTGACAGCCCCAGAGCGTGCATATTCCAAAACATATTCCATATTCCAAAACATGGCAGCAATTTATTCATTTATATAGTGTTGACATGACCGTCTCTCAGAGGAGTTCCCAATCTCAAAATGCCAGACCTCACTGGAAGAAAAAGTGATAATTTGTATCAATTCTTGATCCAGACAACATTTTTGTTGAATTATCAAACTGAAAATTTTGCATAGAATATCAATTGTTTAAAGCTGATTTAGGGGGAAGCAGGTGAAGCTCAGTGTACAGAAGATTGTGAACAGGAAAAGGGTTTGTTTTATTGCAGAAAGAATATGATCTGTTCTTTTTTTCAATAAATAAACTGCTTACAATTTTTGTGTTGTGTTTTAAGTTTAGTTTTGAACTTAGGTAAGGGAGGATCATGGAATGCCCAGGTCCGTATATAAGCCGCTTTGTTTACATTCAGCCTCAGTTTGCACATCAGACACAAATACACCACAGACTACACAAAGCAGGTATCCTTTGCATATATTTAGATAAGCTTATTGCATACTCCCACCTTAAGTGATTTCGGATACCCCGAACCACAACTAGAGGAATTTCCAGTCTGGAGACATGCGCTCTATAGCCTAGTTTATGCAGGGATTACTTACTTTGTGCAGGTTTGCAATTTCTATTTATTACTCAAGTACAAAAAAGAAACAACCATTGCCACCGGGTAGTATGACTGAACTGGGTTAATTTAGGAATCCGTTGCATTTATAATTTATTTAATTAAATCTTCACATCTCTAAATGTTCAATTCACAGGAATACGTAATATATATAAAAAAATAAAGAATACCTCACTGGTATGAACTGTGATTTTTCAATATAAAAATATTGGAAGCCTCTACACAAATACAATTTTTCGGCAATGTTTATAGGAATATTCACTCTTGAATTTTTAGCATCCATTTGATTTGACACTATTGCATGTGTCAGTTTCTGCGTCTCCCCCAATGGATACTACATCCCTAAAGTGTCCAAGCAGCTCTGAAGACAGACACTGGTGATAGAATGGGAGATATGGGCACCCAACTCACACAGATGTCTTGCATGCTAAGATTTCCAGAAGCCAGTAACTTCATGAGAGTGAACTATGATTCAATGGAGGCATGATGACAAGTACAATAATTTTGTCAATTCAATGTTTTTACTGACATGACAGTGTTAATGTGGTGTAGGTGGAGCAGAATACTTTCTTGTTGTTCGAACTCCTTGTCTGCAGCTACTGTAAAAAAGAAAGTCGGACAGAATCAACTGATGGGACCATGGAGGCTACAGGTACATGCATACAGGAAAGTGAAGCCTATAGGTTGCTGTATACACCCTCCCTTTCAAACAGAACATACTGCCGTATTCTGTATACAAATCATGATTACCAGATTCATGAAGCTGCAGTCTATGATATTGCATACTTAACGTAATATACTGGGCAAACCTGAAAGCACCCATGGAGCCCAGGCTTTCTTTCTTGTCCTCCAACTTCTCACATAATAATATAATTTACTATTTACTTTTTTGTTTACCAAATATTGTAATAAATCTCTTAATGAAAGCAGGCAGTCACATCTACAAACTGTTTTTTTTTTAAATAAGAAATAAATAACCATTCCAATGTCATCAGCACCATGGACAGCTCATGCCATGGCCAGTACCCCTGCCATCCATCTGTAAGCCAAACTTTCTTTCATTTTTCAGAAATATTTTTGCATATATCAATCTCTAACATTTGCATGGGAATGATATAGCTTTCAAACAATATTACAGTTTTCATTTGAACCACCTTTCACCCTCCATATTTTCATGCTTTATACATTGAAGGCCAAAGTATGATCTATCTAAACAGGACTCATACTTCGCCCATGTTCAGTGATCTGGCAATCCCCAACTATTGATAGTGGATAGGGGGACATTATAGGAGCACACCAGAGAATTGTAATTTCACTATGTCTGTTAGATGGAGTTTTCCCAGCACAAAACTAAATAAAGTAACCGTTCTTTTTTTTTTCAATGGAGACTTAATTTGTCTCACGGCAATCCTAATGTAGACGGCAGTTTTTCATGTAGAGAGTGTATTATAGCTCCTGTGCAAAAATTACATTTGAAATGTTTACCAGCAGCACATTGCCAGTGGCATGTGATGCATCTCCTAATGTATTTCAGGACAGAATGTACTAAGAATGGTTCTCTCCAAGCCAGAAAAGACAGTAAAAATCTTGCGTCGTTCCCATCTTATATAAAGTCCATTAACTTTTGTTGTGGTTTATGGAGGGTTCACATTTTTCTGTTCACAGCCAGAGGGAGAGGAGAGAGCGCAGTAATCCAGCGCTTTTTTGGGGGTCCTGCGGTGTGTGTGAATGAAGCACGTCATATACAGATGAAAATTTCCAGTTCTAATGAACAGCCTAAGTAATGAAGGTTCAAGGCATCTCAAAGGCTAGTACTGTAATACACTGATGTCTGCAGGCTGTCAGTAATAACTACTACATGATATGACATAAAATAGACATGTAAAAAGGAAAGATTTTGTAGCAAAGGAACAGCAAACTGATGTTAGTGGCAGGCCAACAGTCTGTAGAGATGTCAATAGACATAAATACTACCAAACATAATGCCAGCTGCTTACAATGTCCCTGTGTATAAGTGTTCTCTGCTAGGAAACCTGAAATCACACTCTGCTGACAATTTGTGTCTACACATCATTTCCAGTGCAAGGTATAATAATCCTGTGTTTTTAAATTTCCTATCGCATACCTAACCCTATGTATGTCACACAGATTATAGATACAGCTATCCAATTATCAGTGTATATTTCATGTATCCTTATATATTTGTAGCTATAACAAAGCATGTGTAAATCTACACCAATAGCACAAAGATACTCATCACATTATGATACTAGTGACAATGCAGGAAAATCATATGCCTATGTGCTGCTAAAAATCACCCAACACCTATTTAAATCTAATTGTTTTTTAGTTTTGTATAGTAAAAACAGGTCATCTTATCTGGCAGCATTTTTATTTTGGTGACCACCAGAACAGGAACAGAGATGAAATATTTCCATGAAGACATGTCTTATAGACAAGTGCATGCACTTTTCTGAATCTGTGCTAGGTAGAGAAAGCCTCACCCTAAAGGTACTGATAGAAAACAGTTACAATTGGACCAGTCAACAAGCAAGAAGTCGATTAGGGCCAGTTTTGCACAAAATGCAATTACATAGTAAGTCAGGTTGAAAAAAAAGACATCAAGTTTAACCATTGGGAAAATAAACATATCCCAGATATGAAATCCTTTGGACATGGTCCAGAGGAAGGCAAAAACCCCGGTACATTTTGCTTCAACAGGGGGAAAAAAATCCTTCTTCATTACATGAGGCAATTGGATGTTTCCCTGGATCAACAGTCTCACCTATCTTTACTTTAAATGTTTATTACTCAATTATAGTCTGTGCATCTAGAAAATCATCCAGCTTTTTCCTAAAGCAATCTATCCCTTCCTTATCCGGAGCTTAAACATCTTTTCCTTCAGACACAAAGTGTGCCCTCTTGTTCTTTGTAATGACCTCAAAGTGAATAGTAGGGAAGAGAGTTCTCTGTATAGACCGTTTATATATTTATACAGGGTGATCATATTCCCCCTTAAACCTCTCTTCTAAAGGGAGAATAGATTTTGTACTGTAAAATGGATGCGTTCAAAAAAACTGTATAATTCTTAAAAGTGGGATATAACAGGAACATGATCATTTGCAAGAAGGAAAATGGTGGTGTGTTTTTATAGAGGTGAATATTAGTGATAACCCTTTTAGCGTCTATATGAAGTGAACAGAAAACACTAGTATCTGCAGCATAACAAAGATACATCAACCAGAGACATCAGTATATTGTATGAAAATGGGGTTGACAAATGTCAGCAGCTTATGTCCACCATCTTTGGTAGAATGACACCTAAACAAGCAATATTACTCAGTGTAGCAGATGGCTGGAACCCAAAAGCCAAGGGTGAAAGAAAGACATACAATATAGCAGCCTTAAAAGACATACATGGGCACGGAATAGACAAGAGAAGCGTTGTGGCAAAACCTACATTTACCAATGCTATATTGAATGATGTCTGTGTAATAATGGGGTTTGGATATAGTTTGAGCCTACCTATTGTATATTATACGTCAAATCCAAAGTCCTTTTACCTACAAAGAAAATCTTTAATTACTGGGTCACAAATGAGAATGCTAGAAACCTCAAGATTGACTAAACTCTCCCACAAATTTCTGAGCCAACACTTTGTCCAAACCTACCCTAAAAAAGAACTTGATTAAGGCAGTGAGGGACTATTTACTGCCAACATACGTGGAGTATACAACATCGTTCACGTAGTTCAGTATTCAGGAGCATGTAGCATTTGGTATAGTCTACAGAATCATGGGTCAGAAAATGTACAACATAGCACATTAAGCAGTAACTAGGTTGGTTGAAGGAAAACATTTTGCTGCACTAGTTGTCATTAGAAGAAAAACTGTCCAATGTCAATGATAGAACCACTACCCTATAGTTCAGCAGTCCTCAACTGGTGGTGGTCCGCAGCTCTGACCAGTGCGCCCCCCAGTGGGGCCAGGAGAAGGACCCTGCTGGGGGGGAGGGCGAACTGGTCAGAGCCGCGGACCATGTCCCTGTTAGGGATGGCAGGCTCAGATGGGTGGACGGGTTGTGTCCCTGGACAGGCTCAGACCTGCGATGGGGGAGTGGGCGGGTTCTGGCATCATGACGGCACTCCGGGGGAGGTTTCTTCCCCTTTGAGTGATACACGGCTCCCCGCACATGTGCGGTCCGGGGTCTGTAAGTCCGAAAAGGTTGTCGGTCGCTGCTATAGTTGGTGTCAATGAGAGGATTACCAAGTCCCATCATTGGTGTTGGTGGGTGGAAGAAAGTGCCCTACCCCTGGTGAAAGTAGGGGAATGACTATTAGACACCAATAGATATAATCTTCAAGAGAGGAAGCCACTTCATGCTTTGCTGCTCTTCCAGGCAAACATAATAAAATACAGGCACTTCTGGGTGAAGAACAGTGCTGGAACACAGAACTCCTCCTTCCTGATGTCAAGGCTAGATTGGGCCCTAGAAAGGGTGGTGGCCTTGTCCAGTTTCCCATTTGGCCCTTCTTGCCCAGCACAGGGCCTGCTAACAAATACATGCTCACAATTTTTGTTTTAGTAATGATTAGAAATGATTACATAGTAATAGCATGTAAAATATTTAGTTTTATCTTTTTAATTTTTTGAAAGGAAATGTAAAAATACAACAACTAAACAAAAAGGAAGTGAAAAAAAAACAAATGCACAATTTGGAGGGCAGATCGGGTGGTTCCCCTGGGTGAAGTTGATCCAGGCAGACCAAGCTATACTAGAGTAAAAATGAATTAGGAAAGCTAATTATGTATGGACAATCCAGCTATCCTCATCTGAAATCAAGTAAATGAACCTCCCTACTACGACTACTGTCCCTCGCTCTTGTGATTTTAATATACAGCTCATCCCACGAAAAAAAAAAAATAGCTCATAGATAGAGTCGGATTTATATTAAACTAACTGTCCTGCTGCACCAGTCAGCTGCTACTGCTTAACATTGACATCCTAAGCCGTAGTCATCCACATGGACAACAATTCCTTGGGGTCACCACCCTATATTTATGATATTGTTACATCTTCTGCATGTGACAAGTATAAAATTATCTAAAAATCCTCATCTTCCCAACATGACACACATCTGTATGAAAAGTATAGGTGTCAACCATTGGAAATAGATGTATTTTATTTTTTATTTTTTCCACTATAATACACAAATTCTAGCACTGTGTACTGTAACTCATAGGCATAGACAGTCCCAAATATAGCTTTCTATATACTTCTATATACAGGCTGATAAAACAGCAAGGAAGCTCAAATGAGGCCAGCATGATCAATGACAGAATTTCTGTAGGTGTGGTGCAGAGCTGTCCAAATTCTAATCACTATTGGAGGGGAATGATTATTCACATGGCTGCAGTGGTTTTTTTTAACCCACTATATGCCTCAGCATGTTTCTTTGGAAGACAGCCCAGCTACCCTGCAGTGAACAACAACATCATCTCATCGAGTATACAGGCAAAACTAACAAGACACAACCATTAGAAATAAATCATAAAAATACAGTTCTAATGAACACCCAGAACATATACAAAGGGACATTTTACTGCAAAGGGACCCATGCAAAGGGACATTTTACTATTATTGCATGCAACAGATTTGCTTACTAATAATTATTATGGAGTGGTTATTCTCCAGTGTATAAACAGACAGGATATCATTTAGAATTATTCTTTAGCCTTTTATACGCTTACTAAAATGAAATGATCTGATAAAATAGCTTTTGCTTTTATTCTTGCTAACCATATTTTGGGGACATACATTTTGGTTCTTTAAGAATCTAACTGATATGAGCCCAAATTTGGTGTGTATGTATGTGTGTATCAGGCAATTACAATAATAAACAGACATACTTACATTTCAGGCTGTAGTATCATGTGAATGCTTATTTTATGAATAAGGCCTCCAACTTGCAAGAGATCACTATCTCATTGTTCTCATAGTATTCTCATGATTAGGAACCACTCATCCTTCCTGATCTTTAGCACGGCTAACCTGTGCTGTCCAAGACTGACAACTAGCAGCTGCACACAGTACTGACAGCACACTTTAAAAGGAGGACATAGAATAATGTAACCTTGTTAAATAATGTAACCAAATTATTATGCTATCAGACTTTCTGTAAACCACAGTGGTACCTTAAACTTGTTACAGTTATTTTTAAAACTTTAATTCTTCTTTCCACTTACACAGTATGCACAATGCTTAAAGCCCAACTGCAGTAAAAAACACAGCAACCTTTGCAGAATCGGCTGTATGAAAACATAACTGAAAAAGCATAACAACAACAGAACAAAACCCAAGGTCACATTTATTTTAGCTGGGCCAAAAGTTCCCAAGTTTTAACCTATCTGAAAGTTTATGGTAGGAACTTTCAAGTAATACACAGTACACCAGTGCCGATTTAACATCAATACTTTTTTCTGATTTTGTAACCCCGTAATTACCAACTTGCAGCCTTTGATGTAAACTATTTGGTCACATTTTGTCACTTTACAGAGGCTACATGCACACCTTAGAACAGTTCAGGAGCGAGAATGGCAATGCCTATATCTGCTCACAAGAAAAGGGCAATTCCCAATGAAGAAATGTCCGCATCTCCCTTCTGGAGAACCAAAAAGGTAAAATCTTTAGAAGAAGCCAGCAAGGTAAGATTATACTACAGCTAGGATCAGTACATCAATTTTACTCAAAGTTACCCATAGGAAACTATTATGGTGATCCCCCACGTTCACGAGAGAGTTAATCCAGATCGCCTTTTGTACATTTCTTTTCACCAAAGCAAAACAAGGCTACAAATCACTAGAAAGAAAAGGAGTGAATCGGCTAGGAACCCTAAACGCCTAAACGCGTTCGCCTTTACCATTTCACACTGGTGCAGGTCCTTTTAGAAAATTTAAGTAATGGAAGCTTCACGGGACCAAGCGGCTACATGCTCAAGCTGATTTACAACACAACACAATGCAGTCTGCCGCCATTTCTAGACAACTGAAGGAGAAACCCCGAACTTGCTGTGTCTAGTAGAAATAGACATTCGGTTTTAACACAATATTACCTATTGCCTATGCAAAGATGATATCAATCATGTGCAACTGTAATTCGTAATGCATACAAGAAAAAAAGCATTTTCAGAGACATCTGTAACAAAGACACAACCCATCAATCTTGGGTGTATTCAATTAACGAGTTACGCTTTTGGTATATGGACAAGGCTGCACCAATGTCACCGTACATCTCTGAAGAAGGATGAGCTCACTTCTCAATAATTACAGTATGATGCAGGCATGCATTCTAAGGAGAAGGGGCTGAAAAAAAAGCACATGGCGTTAATCACGATCCAGCTGTTTTCACCTCACACGTTCTACAATACAAATAAAAAACAAGGAAGGAGTCCATTCCTATGTATTGTCAGCATGTGGCTGCAAATAACAAAGCTGGCTGACTGGACATCCATTGGTTAATATGATTTAGAGGGACATGTATAGGAAAACATGGAAACATGCTAAATTAAGGATGCGACTCCACATGTCACCTACAAATGTGCTCACCTCCTTCTGCCCTGCCTTCTAACATCTCAATGCCTGCCTGGCTTATCAAACTACTAGAAATGTGCTTGCTTAGGAAACTCAGAAATGTGAACAAAATATGCTACACACTGCAGTCTTTTTTTTTTTTTTTAAAGAGGTTCAAGCTCGTAATCCCAAAAGATTCAAAAGCATTACCTCACTGCAGCCTTGAGACAAACTGAGCATTCACTCTGGGTCTTACCCAGCATGCTTTGCTCTACACAAAGACAACAGAGGTGTGACCAATCACATTGCAGCTTGGAGGCTGCATTTGGACGCTCCCTCTTAGTATTGCCCATTGACAAGCTGGCTGGCAGGCTCCTGAACCTGTTGGCATGGCAACATGTCCCAGTGGCTCCCTATAGGGCTTCTCACAGTACTATGGTGTTGGTTTTTTTTAGGCTTTTTTTTTCCATTATTCACTCTCCACTCATGTAATAAAAAAAAACAAGCTCTGTTATTTGTTTATGTAAGATGCAAATAAAAATGTGCACTTTGAGCTTGACTAGGGGCCTTTCCATGTTTAATGCCAAACTATTTTAACCCTTTATAGTTGCCCAACCATTGTTTTGGAACCAGCACATGCCATTTAAAATGTATTAGGCAGAAGCTGAAACATCTTCTAGGGTGACTTATGGAACTCAACTTGCACACAAAGCTTTTTATAAATAACCCTCCTCCTATTCACAGTAACTTTTATCAACCAATTACCATTCAACTCTCACTCAGAAGGGTGAATCCTAATGAATTGGTATGGGTTACTGCAAAAAGAAATGCTTGGATCAGTTTGCTAGAGCAATCCATACTAACCTCACGTACATTACTAATTTATATGGTGACAACATCCTCTGCTGTACAAAGTACACACTGGGCTTGTAACAACATGACAACAAGCAAAAACACATGAAACAACATCCACAAAAACCCTGTATTTTAGGCGCTTACAAACTTCAAAAAATGAGAAAGGAAAAAAGCTAGGAGCTATGGTAGGAGCTGGGAAAATGTGAATAAACAATGATGCCCGTAGGATGCAAAGTAATGAAAGCTAACCTCTTATAGGTGCTCTTGTCTCATTGTTTATATTGTGTTATATTGTATCTTTGTACACAACACATAGCCTATGGCTACGTACACATGTGCAGTAATTGTCGTTCGAAAATGAACGATTAACGACCGATCAACGATTATTCACGTTTATTTTGAACGATCGTATTGTGCACAATTCTTTACATGCTGTAACAATACAATTGTTCAAATATAACCCACCAATAGTGTACACGCGCTAGATATGATCGTTTGAACCATGCAGGAAGTGACATGTAAAGGAGAAAGTGTACCGCAGAACAATCTACGATCACCGAACAACCGTACACACAATAGATAGTGAACGATCGTCGCCCAATCAGATCCATTGGGGCAGTCGTTAGTTTGCAGCGACATTCCTCGTTCATCAGCATCGTTGTGCACTTTTTTGGTTAATGATTATCGGACGTTTGGTCGTTTACAACAATAATTATTGTACGTGTGTACATAGCCTAAGTAACTGATTGGGACATGATTAGTAGCAATAAGAATTAACCATTCAATGGATTACATAGCAGTCACTGGAATGCTTTTGGGTATAATATTTGGAAGCTCTCATAATGACTCCCCACCCCCACCGCCTAGATTGTAAGCTCTTTGGGGCAAGGTCCTCTCCTCCTCCTGTGTCATTTGCATTCTGTATTTAATGTACAGCGCTGCGTAATATGTTGGTGCTATATAAATACTGTATAATATTAATAATGACATCTGATGATAGAATTTACACACCATTTTGCAGTAAGGTTATTGTACAGCACTATATTGTAATAAGTCTGTAGGGGTGACCATCCTGTGATAATAGACATGGGCTGCTCAGATCTGCAGTGTGCTGTGTCCTGGAACATTCCGAAAACACTTTCCAAGTGACTTCTGATGTCACAGCAGATAGGGAAGGGTGCCAGCCACTGCAGTACAAATACAGCATGTACAGACAAAAATGCAACCTATTGACTTGCTTAGAAATGGTTACCTTTTTCGTCACATGCATCCAATGGGAAGGAGGCAGAAAGCTCAGGTTGCTGGGATGATTAAGTTCAGCTAACACAAAGCAAACCCATGTCTCTGCCACAAACACAGGGAACAGGAAGAGGGATATTGTGCAGCAACCAATCAGTGACCAGACAGACATGTCCATGGATCTTGTCACATGGTATCTAAAGCTCACAGACCCTCCTCTGCACAACAACAAAAGCAGCAAAGAACCCCCTCCCTCCTTTCCCTGGCTGTGCCCTCATGCTGGATTAATAATCTTTCACCCATCTACCATTATAATGCCAGGAATGTTGTATGTTCTGTCTTACCCATGATCCCTGCACATAAACAGAGCAGGCAGAGCACTCAGAGGTGTGTAAAGGGCTCATGCTGATGAGGACTCCAGTGCAGGCAGCAGGAGGTGGGTTGGGGGCGGGATGGGAACACAAGTGAGAATTGCCTGACTGGTGCTGTCATTGGTTGTCTAATTACACACAGGCCCTCTCTTTTATGTGCTCAAACACATGGTCAAGTGACACTTAGAAGGGAACGGAGGGGGGAGGAAGGGTAAATGCACATATGACTGACAAAAACATTACCAAAAATATTCCTGGCTGCAGCTTGGTTTTAATTATTATTATTAAACAGGACTTATAAAGCGCCAACATATTACGAAGCGCTGTACATTACATAGGGGTTGCAAATGACAGACAAATGGACAGTGCCACAGGAGGAGAGGACCCTGTCCCGAAGAGCTTGCAATCTAGGCCTGGTTTTATTATCCTTACAAGTGATGATTTACCAGGACTGTGCAAGGTAAAGGTTTTTAAATGAAAAGATTTTAAGTTAACAATGCATCTGAACCTCTAAAAAATCGTCAGAATCTTCAAAACACAAAAAATGTATATTGTGCATAAAAACATTTTATTTTAAATTTACAGCATCTGATTATTGGCTAAAAGAGAAGCCTCTTGTTTAAATGGACACTAAACAGTGTTTCTTGACCTTTCTGACATTGGGGAACCTATTTATGTCTTCAGGGAACCCCTCCTGTATTTACTATATCCACAGCACACATATATTACATTGGCAATCAGTGTGAAGAAGAAGAATGCCACCTTTAGAGATAGTCAAAAAGATTATTATTGGTGTCACTTAAACCAGCGGTCGCTAACCGGTGGTCCGCTGAACAATTACCTGGCTGGTGCACCCTCCAGCAGGGTCCTTTTCCTAACCCCGCTGATCATGTCCCCCATAGTCACAGCCCTGTGCTACTGTCCCCCCAGAATGTTTAGCAAGCAGGTCTGCGCCTGCGATGGGGGAGTGGGTGGGTTCTGGAATCATCATGTCACTCTGGGGGAAGTATTTTCCCCTTTTTGTGACACACAGCTCTCCGCACATGTGCAGGATTTAAAAATTATGACTGTAGTGGTATGTGAGGTCCGAAAGGTTGGCGACCACTGACCTAAGCTGACCTGGAAGGCACACATTGCGCATTGCTCAAGAGACCCCTGGCAGTCTGGAGGCACCCTGGCAGAAAAACACCGGGTTAGGGTAACACCTAGGTACTGGCCCAGCCCAAACAGAATTTCCTTTAGGGTTACATTAGTGTTAGGCTCACTATAGGGGCTAGATTTAGGTGTATGTCAGGGTACAATGCAATACATACCTAAGAGTTGCTGGGGGCTGACAACAAAACGTGAATTAAGTGTTGTCGACCCTCATTCTCTTGCCAAACTAGTCAAACAACCTTCTGCAGAACATAAAAGCTAATTGTTCTATTATCTCAATATAGGACTGAAATGTTATACCTTAAGACAATGCAAGAAGTTAGCACTAGACACAGGATGTTCCAGACATGACATAACACTATCAATGCTAGATTAAGCAAATCAAACGAGAGCAAATTAGAGTTAAATATTAGGGTAACTATCAAAGTGCTAGTTTGTGGAAGTATTACAGCACATGTAAATCCAAACTGGGTGACATTTACTTTGCTAAGTCACTTTGTAACATAATCTTCTGCCTTTCATTTTAAACAAAATACTGTTTTACATTTTTAAGCTTTTCTTGTATCTAAGTCCTGCTGATTTTCTGCACTATGTTTGCAGCGATTACATTTTTAGGGTGGTATTCTGACAGTGACAACCATAAAACGTTCCTTCATAATTGCCATGGCCACTTGTGGTTGGGAGAAACTGTGACAGGGTAAAGATGGGAAACAGGGACACTTCGATCATCCTGTGCAGTTAATTTTTTGCCATTTAATATTAGAGATTAGAAATATTTACTGCTTTTCTTTAGTAATTGACTTTATAGTGTTTGATGGTCTTTGTAGACAGTTTTCTAAATTGGTTTATAGCTGTTATTGAAAAGTATAGGAGCATTTCTCTAGCATTTTGGTTGTCTTGCATTGGAAATGAAGAGGTTTAGGAAGTGGAATGCATCATTTATTTCCTTTAGTTCTTCCTTAAAACACTTCCAAAATGCCTTTTAGCGTAGGCATTTGAAATGCATAGCTATTCAAGTCTCTATGAAAGTGGTTGATCAAGTTGGTGGTTCAGCATTGTTTCCCAACATTCCCTTTACACCTTCAGTTAGGAGGGAGGGTCAGGTCCATTGTGTGGGTAGAGATAGGCAGATACAGTGCAGTCAAATTCGGCTGATAAGAGGTGCAGCCTAAAGGTGCGTACACACTTCCAATTTTTATCGTTCCAATCGAACGACGAACGATCGATTGGGCAAAAAATCGTTCGTAAAAAAGTAACCAACGACGCCGACGAACGAGGAAAGTCGCTGGAAACGAACGACCGGACCGACGGATCGGATTGGACGACGATCGTTGAGCATCGTTCGTGTGTACGGTCGTTCGTTGATCGTCCATGTTCAGAGCATGCGTGATGAACGAACGTCCGTTCACTTTCCTGTCGTGCACATAGTTCCTCTATCGTTCTAACGATCGTATCTATTGTGTGTACAATATCTACGAACGATCGTGTCGTTAACTCTATGTGCAGGATCGGTGCTATACGATCGTTCATATATATCGTGCATGAACGTTCGTCGTTCGTTTTCCAACGATAATAATTGGAAGTGTGTATGTAGCTTAACATGAATGGTTACAAGGACATGTTTACAAAAACACTTTGCAAACTTGTTAACATCTTTACGGCCAAAGGCATCTATGCAAGCTGCAAATCTGACTCTGAACAACAGTTTTGTAGCAACGTGTCCATTCTGAAATTACAAAATGCCCAAACAGTAAAAATGCCCTATAATAACTACTAGGTGGTAAAAACATTCCTACTCCTTACATGATCACATACTTACACCATTTTAGTGATGTATTGGTAGCAGTTCTACTTTCACAACAGGAAATTAGGGCCATAAAATGGGGTTTCTGAAAGAAACAATGTAGCCTAAGATTGGCCCCAGACATGTTCCACATACAGTATTCATTGCATACGAATGCTAACAACTCACATTAAACTGGGAACATGAACAACTATGCATACTTCCTCCTCATTTTAAACCACTGTACTGAATAATCTATAGATGCATTAGACAGAAGCAGTTTAAATGTCCCTATGGGTGGTATAAATGTTCATAGTATTTGTAAACATGGCTGCTGAATGTTTAACACACAACTGATACAGTTGTCAAGTTGTTTTAGGTATCTCTTAAAGAAAATGAAGGTCATCATCCAAACATTGAAAGTGTGACCACCAACACAAGATCAGCATGATCATGCAAGGTGTTAGTATAACTTACTCCTTATCAAATGTGTAACAGTGTGATTTATTTGTATAAACAGATTCACAAGACATGCTGGCTCAATATCAAGGAATCATTTTTCTGGTCCACCTGAAGGCAAGTCAAAAATGTAAATCTCTAGTCTTTATTTAAGATTAACTGTCCTTTAGGATGCTTGTAGGCAGCATGTGACCACCAAATGGTTAAAGATATGTAAGAACAGACATTTTGGAATTCTTGTGAATATTTTCAGTCCGTTAAGTGAGAGTTGTGCTTTAAATGGAGACCTTGGTTGTGATAACCTTTGCAAAAATTGTCATGCATTATTTAACTTGCTTGTCATAAAATGTGTTCTGCAAGCAAGGAGATAGGAGGACAGATCACAAAGTATTGTGCTAAGCCTGGAGACACCAGGGAGAACCCTGCCACTATTGTAATGTGCTGAGGAAGGCGAGACAGTATGGTGTGGGGAAGGAAAGCCCCTAGCTTCTGGGGATAGGCCAAAAGCAACAAAAAAATCTGGTACACTAACTGATCGACTGTGACAGGCAGCGAACAGGGATCTCATTCATTAAAAAAGCTACCTATTGAGCAAAATTATTGGTTACAGCAAGAGCTTTTTAGGATAGTTGTTTGGATGCATTACCTAGAAATGTTGTGCAAACTATACACAAAATATCAATTTACAGCTATATACAAAATCACTATCTAGGAAATAAAGCATATTCTTTATCAAGAATTTGAATCAAATTTTATACATGGCTACAGTAATGAAACAAAATAACCTATAAACATTCCATACCCCTACCCATTCCATATTGCACAAAAATTAAAAGAAACCAGATAGCCTCTGATCTGAATAAGTAACAGTAGTGTGGATCTCACTCAATGTTAGCAAGATGCCGGTGCTTTAAATGTGTTCTGCTATATGATACCAATAAAACCTAGGCATTAATATGTTAGTCACATCACTGGGGTCTGTAGATGTGATCTGTGGTACTCACATCACTGGGGTCTGTAGATGTGATCCGTGGTACTCACATCACTGGGGTCTGTAGGTGTGATCCGTGGTACTCACATCACTGGGGTCTGTAGGTGTGATCCGTGGTACTCACATGGGTCTGTAGGTGTGATCCGTGGTACTCACATCACTGGGGTCTGTAGGTGTGATCCGTGGTACTCACATCACTGGGGTCTGTAGGTGTGATCCGTTTTACTCACATCACTGGGGTCTGTAGATGCTCATGTATCTTGCATTACTTGTAAGGATCATTCCATTTATGGCAGACAGAGGGTGGGCAGTAAAAGGTGGGCCTTTGTGCTTCTTCTTAAACCTAATTAGCAATTCTTGAAGTGTGGAACTAAAAGATGCCTAAACAGTGCACAGTAGTGCTCAGCAAAGCATTCTCTGCAGTGAGCTAAAATTATTGCAGGAAAGAATTCTGCTAAATGCCTCCCTCATGGTCACTGGGCTATGAGTTGGCAGCACGTGCACTTTAGCGTCCAGCAGTCACATATCAGACTGCAGCTGCAAATTTAGACCACTATACCCAGACTAAAACAAGGCCGGGGCTACATACACGTTAGATGATTTTCATCCAAGACAAACAATCATGCATGTATATAGAAGTCTCCTAACATCAGTACATCCACGGTGTGGGTGCACAGGGACAGATCTCCATCACTGGAGTGCATGGGCACTGGTACCCAAAGCAACACTTTTCTGTTGGGCCCCTTCTTTACGTAAAACTCTAGCAATCACTTGTAAATAGGCTTTAAATAAATGCCTTTATTATTGATTACCACAAGCCAGACATAGATTAAAACAAAAATTTGAGCCCTATGCAAAATAGCAGCCTCTCAGACATAGGTGGGGTAAGGTGACAATTTATAGCAATAGTAAGGGCCTGATTTATTAAAGCAAAACCAAAGCTGAGGTGGATACACTTTCCTCAGTGAAGCTGGGTGAACCAGCAAACCTGGAATGGATGTGGTACATGATTCAGAACATTTGCTAGCAAAAAGCAAATTACTTTAAAGAAATCCATTCTAGGTTTCCTGGATCACCCAGTTTCACTGATGAAAGTGTATTCTCTCCAGCCTTAGAGAGCTTTAATAAATCAGGCCCTTAGTGTTAAACAAGGTATGGTATGTTAATACATTTCTGCAAATCTTGAAAGCCCCTTTTGGTTGTTCTGCATTGTGCCTGTTTTGTTAAAGCTCTCAACGACTTCACATTTGTTAAACATTATTTGCTATTAGTTGGCATTATTTGCTAACCTGGACCAGATACATTTTGGCATTACTCAACCACCCAGGTTTCCCCATGATAGTCTATCTTCCCCAGTCCTAGAAAGCTTTAGGAAATCATGCCAAGTGGAAGTAAGACCCACTTCTAATGGCTGAAGTAGGTAGATGGTGCTAAGAGATCTTCCAACATACTCATGGAGATTTGGTAAATATTAATATTAAAAAAAGAAAGTATCGGTTTTAAGCAGATTGTTCAAACCTCCATTTGGACCACCAGGTTTGTTATGAAAATAGCCAGAACCACAATTTGACAACAGGAGCAACACAAACAAAATCAAACCACAATTAGTTCCACTTTAGTTAATTCACTACACAGTCCACTGTCAGTGATTGGCGGATATCATACTTTCATGAACTGTGACTAATGGAAGAAGCAGATATAGATTAAGTGCAGGTTTATAGAGTACAGACTAAATAAATATTTCCAGACATGTATTGTAATGAAATGATGAAAAGCTGACACAGATGAAATTCACATATAAAACAATGTAATGACAGAGCCAAAAAACAAAAGGAAAAACTGAGTTGTTTATGTGGTTGTCTCGTGTTTCATATTGTCATTGTTAACTTGTGCAAAAGAATGTTTTTAATCAATATACATTGAAGAAAGTTTCTGAGTGTTATTGTCAGCTATTCTCAGAAAGTACTACTAACAACTAAAATAAAGAAGATGGATTCATTTATACAAAAAATAGTTTGAATTGAAAATGTAAAGCAGAAATCCAGGCAAGAATAAAAAATTCATTCAGTCTAATTACTTTTTCAGTACAAAATAGAAAACTAATTCAATAAATGGAAATTTATGAACTGCACAGCAGACATGGAGTAACAATGTTAACATGACTTGAGCAAATCCTAAACTAGTCTGTATTAGTTTCAATGTAATCAGCTTGAAGGTCGAGGACCTGACTATGATATCTGGCAGACTAAAACACGAGACAAGATTAAGAAAATTGTATCTATGATGTAGAACAGTTTAACTGGGTGAAAGATTCAAGCAGCATGTCCATTCAAACCTTGCTGCATGCACATGTACTTATAAAGATCTTTTGACACGAGGAATGAGCATAGCAATGAAATATTGAACCTGAAAGTGGTGTCCACTTTCAGATTTTAATGCTAAACATCATTAGTCAGAAAACAAAAAAATCTCTGATGGAAAGAAACTATCATTCATATCTCAAAAGTTGTGGGTTTTATGCAAAAATGAATTAGAAATACTGCTTGGAGTCTAGCAAAGCTATGGGTAAAAGCCAAGACAATGCATTAAACACATATAAAGACATTCTCTTGTCAGACGAGGCACTAACCAGACATGTTGGTCTGAGCTCAAAATATTATATGCAGAAAAAAGCCAGCAATGCTGGCCAGCCTGACAACACCATCTTCACAATGAAGAATGGTGGTACTAGCATCATGTTACATAGTTACTAGGATGGAAAAAAAACTGTCCATAAAGCTTACCCCCCTACTATTGATTCATAGAATGGCTGAATAAAAATCCTGGGTAACTGTTGCAGAATAAATCCCTAGGTCTAAAATTGTCTATATTCGCTTTAAAATCAACTTTAATTATTTGAAGTTACAAGGAAATCACCCAGTTCCAAGCCTCTCATGCATTATGTGACAAATCATTCAATGGTTTGATTATTCTGATCGGAAGGTTTATTTACAAATTTCATTCCAGCTACTGGATTCACCCCATTCCCTCACAAGCCATTTTGTTAGTGGATTACTATGATGAGTGACCTCACTTACCAATACTGCTGGATGGGATGAACATTCAAATATGTAAATATACTTATGCAGTAAATTACCTCTAAAATGAGTCTTGCTGACCTCTGTAACCACAGCCACTGAGGAGTAATTCATTCCCAAAGATTGCAGCAGAAACTTTTTACAACATTTCTCTTTGTAGCTGAATTCCCCTCAGTCAGCAACAACAATGCACCATACATGTCTTCTAATTTGTATACCTCCAAACTGCTCTACATGTATATTACAGGGAAAGTGCACAGAAACGGGATAGAAGAGAGGCTTGAGATCAATGCTGCTGCTATAAATGTTAAAGATGAATTACTTCCAGTGTCTTTGGTACAGTGACACAGTGGTCAGTAAATGTGTATATTGTAAAGCTTATTTACAGCTCATGATGAATATGTAAACCATTGAATGTCCATAGCTTGGCCACAGCTCTTTCAGATCAGAGGAATTTATATAAACAGTTGTAAGTAGATTTAGGCATCTCCTGTTCATCTTTGCCTGATGTTTCTTAGCAATAAACAGAGATTCACCTTAGTCCAGAAGTTATGTCTTAGCGCTTTCCTGTTGATGCATCCAATAATATATCCATAATAACTTGTATGACTAAAGCATCACACAGTCAGAAGACAGGTAAAATGATTATGTTGTAAACACTTGTATTAATTAAACCCTTCATAATAAACCACAAGCAATTTCGAGGCAAGAATAACAGTGTAATAAAATATTCATTGAAAGGTGGTTATATTTAGAAATTCAACAACACATATACTGACTACTTCTCTGCAAACAGCTGAAGAACCTGATTTAACCAATAAAGGTTGTTGGTCTCAAAACTTGTGTTATTTCTACACAAATAATACCATTTATGTCAACCGTATTTTAAAAAGTGAAATAAGCTGAAAAGAACATTACTTCTCAGCCTAACACTTTTTAAGTGATTACTATATTTAGTACTGAAAGCTGTTGTATTTACCAAGTTGTGATCTGTACTTTATTATTGAGATATCAAAGCGAAGAATGCAATGAGCTACAATGGTGACCAGAGGCTTTGTTTTGAAACACCTAATCACCATGTTTGCTGCCTATTGCCACTTTTGAAAAGTGGGTTTAAGGCTGCTAAGTGTTGTTTGGTACTCCATTCAGGTGAACAAAGTTTTTGATCGCCAATTATGGGGTATTACAATTCCTCTATTCTCCACTTTTTAAAAGCTTGTTTACCAGGAAACAAAACCTGTTCCCATATTAATAAATCTGGCAGCATTGCAGTGACGAACAGGTTTAAAGGTTAAATAGGCCCCATGAAATTTCCATGTTTGCAGCTAAATTTTTACTTTAAAAAGATGCCATGTGCGCCCTGTTGGAAATTATTCTAAGCAAGCCTTTAGTTTTTGCTTTGCACTTTGACAAACTGAACATAAAATGCAATAGTTCATTATGCTGACACTTGATGCTTTCTTCAGGATACTCACAGGTGGCAAGAACTTTAAATGGGAACTCTAGGCAAATTTAGTTTTAAAAAAAATGCTATTTTGGATAGGATATTTGAAAAAATACAGAAAATTATACTATTGGACAACATTTGAACTTCATTTACTTTCATTAAACCCACAGCTGGAGAGGAAAACATTTTATGCTGGGGAATGTTAGCAGATTAAATCGTTCAAGACTATCTGCCTATATTTAGTCAATATTCATTAAACCCACAGCTGGAGAGGAAAACATTTTATGCTGGGGAATGTTAGCAGATTAAATCGTTCAAGACTATCTGCCTATATTTAGTCAATACATAGGCACTCCACCCACAATCTATGTACATTGATAGTCATTTCTCGGTTAGGATAAATCCTAGTCATGTGCGTTTTCTTGTGTATACTAAAATTGTGCAAATACAATAGAAACAGTTACACATCCACCTCATTATTTATATGTTTAGCATGGGTTTGGGAAGCTTTAAGTGTCACTCATTTGTATAGAACTGGGCCACCTCCACACAAACACAGTTTGAATGTTAAATACATGACAGGTTTCTTGCTCCAAATCAGATTACTTTAAAAGTGGTAGTTTTCTATTATAGGATGTAGTGTACCCTTTGCTTTCTATAAGGAGCATCCTGGGAGTTATATTTAGTCAATAAATAGAAACATTTCTTCGGTTTGCGGATCTTGAGTACTTCATACTTGCGCTATAGCCTGCAGATCTATGTTATGCTACAGTCTGTAGATCTCTAATATGCTATATTCTGCAATTCTATGATATGATACATTCTATGGACTCTATAGTCATCTCTGCAGTCTGACTCAAGAGTGCAAACTATGTTGTCACCTCCTGAATTCATCTGAAAAAAAGGAGGACTCCTGCCAGAAGATTACTCACAGATACTCTGCAATTGACACTGCAGCTTGGCACAAGGTACAAATACGCGTTAGCAATTATAAAGTAAAATTATGACTGGACTAAGCACCAGTCTGCGTCTTCAAAGTAGACACATATGAACCAGTGTGTTCCAAAACGTATCTATACTTATTAGTGACATTTGCCTTCCATATTGACCTCTGAACAAAAAGTAGAAAAACTTACCTTCTATTTGAAAAACTGGGACCACCAGCAACCCCCCCCCCATTTCTATTTAGCATATACACACTCTGTCCCACCATTGTGGCTGATAATGCTATTTCTATATATTTCTGACATATTTCTGGGTATGCAAGTTAGAAATTGCCAACTTGTAAGGCCTGTTCCCCACTACTACTAGGAGGTGGTTTATCTGAGGGAATTAATGTATTCATCCTTGCACAGAGATTTCTCTGTAGGCATCATTTCATTCTGGAAATGGGTGTGTAATGGGGTTGTTCTACCCTTGTCATCCCTTTCTCCTGCTCTTTTATCAGTCACTTTTTATTTGTATTACTAAATGCAGCTGTCCATCAATTGGAAGAGAAAAACAGGGCAGAGGAAGAAGAAGCCACAATGTTTTATGCAATGATGAGCTGTGCACCGTATGCAAAGAAATGAACATATTTGTATACTCAGGGCAGATAGGCACAGCCTGTGAACTATGGGCAGTGCAACCAGCAGAGGTTAAATCATCATCCTCTGTTCCGCTGCTTGCCTACATATGAACTGCCTTCACAGCCTTCTGGAAAATCCAGGACATGGGGACTTGCTACTGGTAGTCCCCCTTGCTATCCAAAAGGAAGTAGGACGACTGTCAGGGATCTGCCACCACGAACACTTCGTAGTGTGGATGAATGGTTCCCTGCACCTGGAAACATTGCTGGTGAGGGACATGGACAGGGGATACTCAAGTATATATTCTTCCACAAAGCTCAGAAAAAAATCAATGTGGGAGGGATGGAATAAGATAAAAAAAAGAGAGAGTGGGGAAATTAGATTTGTGCCCAGAGAGGGACTTTAAGTTTGCAGGCCGTAGGAAGCAGTCCCTAAAATAGTTACATATCTTGATGATATTTGTGCATGTATGGCTAGCAAACGTTCAATAACTCAACCAGTCTGCAAGTTTTTTAATATAGGCGCATTTCATTGTGAAAATATAGTAACACTATATTGTATGTCTATATAATGTAAAAGTAAAGCTGCACCATGAGCTTTGACCATTTGGATGAAATCACATTACATGTTTTACATAACCCTTCTTTTGTATGTCTTTCACAATCACCTAAAATGGTAACAAAGGAAACAAGAATCTTGTCTTGGAACTGTCAGTACCTGATAATGTGCAGATATAGTCACTTTACAGTTGTTTGAGAACTATCAGGAGTTGTCTGCATCCAAAACACAGCTTACAGACACATGGGAAACTAGCCGAATGAATACAACACACTGATGCTAACTGGGTTGGCGCTTTTGTTACCAATGAATGTGAATAGGCTACTGAATAGCCTGATAAAATTACCTCAATGACCTGAAAGCAATCTATTATGACTTGTCCTCAAGTTCAGTTGTTCTGCACAATGCAAAGTCACCCTAACTGAAAGAGGAATTAATCACTCTGCTGTAGGCTATGCAAGGAAAAAAAAGTTCCAGCAAACAAAATGTAAGTGATCACTTGTTATTTAATGAGCAGTCAGCAAATGCCCTCCCACTAGGTGGTAAAATAGCTGGAATGTGCTAAAACATGGAGTACATGATTAAAAAAATTGTTATTGCTGCTTGCTGATGATGTGATTACTTCCATAGTCACTGTGCTCACCAATGCTGCACAAAATACTGAAAGCAGCAATGCTGGGTTAGCATGTGGGCAAAAGCTGCTAATCATTGACAGAATACAATTAGTCTTCCTGATTAAGGACTGTAAAAATGTGCAAGTATATGAACATTACTCTTAGTGGAGCTATTGCAATAAAACAGTAGCAACTGAAAAGGAACCTAAAATTTTGCTACTTGCTAAGGATTCCTCTGAGTTGTTGAAACGTCTACAGAGATGCAAGAAATGGCTCTACTGGCCATTGGTGGACCCGCACTTGTGCAAGGGTGGTAAGATATTTACCTTAACAGGCAAAATCTCCACTGTGTGTTGAGGGCACCCATGTTCAAAGGATCCTTGGGTGAACAACAGCATGTTATATATGAGAACCAAATGTGTCAGATAGCATGTTTTGAGGCTCTTTTGTGCTGCATTCATACACCCCTAAATTTCCTAGTCAGTGGGGATCAGAATACTTTTCACACAAACCACTGGTAGCACACAGAAATACCGATGCTAGCTATTCTAAGTGACCTCCTATAACTTTTTTACCATCTGATTGGAGGTCATCCAGCTGCTGTCTAAGTAACCCCAAATACCTCTAAAGGTACCTAGGGTTGCATGAAACTTTGGTTGAGAATGGCTGATCTACATTGTTTATACATATTGTTGGAAAACCAATGCATTGTCATTGACAGGCGAAAAATTCAAGAGTGGTCTAAGGGATGAAACATATAAGAGACTAAAGAAACCTAAGCAAAACTAACTAACCTTAAAATGAAAACATTGTAAGCAGATAGGTTATGGCTCTGTATATTCTGCATGTCATTCCAACCTGGCTAATCAAGATGGCTAAAAATCCCTAACCTAGAAGACGATCGGGTGAAGAATCTGGAATCAGCGAAGAAACAAAAAGAGGGTTTAGTTGAAAAAATGTGGAAAGACAGTTAAGTTTATTTTATTACAGAAGACACATCACCTGTCTCTTCTACAATAAAGTACCTGTCTGCTTTCAATTTTTTAATTATTAGGTTTAGCTTCACCATAATAAGTACATTCTTGAGGAAAGAAGGGAAAGGGGGGACACAAGAAAAACCTCAGATTACATTTGAGGTGTAAATAGGGTTTAAAATCAAGTCTTTTAAATATGAAGCTGTGATCAATCACACAGGGGCATTACATGGCAGGAACAAAGGTAAAAATTAGTAAGTAGGGTCCTTTAATACATTATTTCTTCCAAAATGCTGAAACTCTTTCTGTAGGACCTAGTAAAGTGGGAGCGGTACTGTGGGGTCACTAATATACCCAGACAGTCTGCCTCTCTCTTTTTCCGACCATTCACAAAATGCATTGTCCAGGGTTCACCCCACCCGGATGTTTTCTCCAGCCCTCATTTTTTTCGCCCAAATATTGAAGAGTTGGGTCACAATACAGGGCTACCACCCACCTTTTTTTTCCAACCCAGCTTAAAAAATTCTGGGGAGAACACTGTAGTGAATGGCTGAAAACAGAGGCCGAGATGTGACCACAGCACTGTTGTATTAAACTTGTAGAACTTACTGAAAGTACAACTCGTGTGCTTTGAATGATTTTAGCATTTAGGGAAAGGGATGCATTAAAAGATTCTCATTTTCAGGAAGAGTGTGGTGGAATGAATTAAAAAAGGTAAGTGTTTTTGTGCCTGAATCTCAGCTTTCAGCAACAAAGGGTAATTCTGTGCAGGAGGTTTAAGCTAAAGATAATGCGGAATGTGATTACCAAACCATGGGAAAATGTTGAATTATTGTTGTCAAAATCTATTTTATCCATTAGTGGTTATTTTGGGGGACAGTAGGACAGAATGAATGCTACATAGGCAGAAGCCTCTTTAGTTTCTGCCTGGGAAAGGCAGAAAAGGAAGCCAATCAGGCAGATAGTAAAGCTGGACTACGAAAAGAGCTATTTTACCAAAGTGAAAAATCCTCTTGCATGAGATATTTCACTTACGGTAGCTTAAACAAGATGAAGCTCTGCTGATTTTTACCACCTATGCATGTGTAGGAAAAATACCGTTTTGTTTTTTTTTTTGTTTTTTAAGATTTCCGTGCATGAGATTGGGTGTTCTTTGCAAAGTGAATTTTCACCAAATTCAATAAGCTAAATGAATATTCCATTGCTACCAGTGTGCTGTTGATTCTTCATTGTCCAACCACCTGTGGGGTGGGCTGTGGGGAAAAAAGTTCATGTCCGTGTATTTGAGGCTTATACTTGGAAGTTTGTGCTGAATTCATTGCTAATCACTATACAATTACAACAAACCAGTCCGGATTAGGTTATAAAGAATATAGGTTTACTCTGGTGAAAAATGGAAAAAAAAATTACAATGGCAACCGGATACAAAATGTGCTTTCTTCCTGCAAGTGACAATTATCCAAGAACAAATTAACTGACAAGGTAACAAATTATAGTTACGCAAGTGCCAGAAAGTGATGCTTCCAGGAGGTGAAGTGTGAGAAGTGGGGGAAGGGACTGGAAAACGTGTTATATAAAAGTACATTTTTCTTGGAATAGGGAAGAAATGTACATAACATTGTCAAACACTGCTAAGGAGAACAAAAATGAGATCAGGTATTGTAACCTAAACTATCCCTTTTCAAAGAATAATCTTTTGTGGCTGTTCATGATGTATAGGTCTCCAAGGAGTGCACTAAATATACAAAATATTGGACGTGCATCATGCTGTATATTGTATGTAGGAAATAACATAAATGTTTTATTTTCTAAATCTCCAGCTTTCATTAAAGAATACATGGCAATCTTGCTATGTAGGTCTGTGTCCTGTAATGAGAAAAAAAATGCATCTGTCATTTTGTTACTCTGGTAGAGCTGGCTTTATCCATCCCAGGTTTACATATTCACCCAGGTTTGCACACTACCAGATTCAGCACAAATATTTTACTTTATACAAAATTGGGCTGCTATGTGTTTATGTGTGTATTATTGTGTGCTTATACCTCCTCTTGCAGCACTAGGGTTCTAGGTTTAAATTTTGGCCAGGGCAATGCATGGACCTTGTATGTTCTCCATATGTTTGTGGGGGTTTCCTCCAACATCCTAAAACATACCACTAGTTTACTGGCTTCCTTCCAAAATGAGATTGACAGATTATGAGCTTGGGCAGTTAGTAGAAAGACTATGAACTTTGTAAAGCGAGGTGTAATAAGTTAACATACAAATTCATGAAAAAAATAATAATCACCTCTTCAGTATTATACACTGATATGGGTAAATGCTAACCAGGCATACATTTCCAGGATCCATTGCCCATTTGACAGATATGGTTTAAATAGTGGAAATTGACAGTGTGGTAAATTATGTAAGCATCTTAGAAATGCACATTCCTTTTTAAATATGGTTATTTAATGCCAATAAAAACAGGCATTATCCCTTACTTTTATATCTTATGTCTAGCCATGTAATAATAATAATAGTAATTTCCTTACTGCATTACCTCTCTGGGATTCCAGAACCATAACTGGAAACCCCGACTCATATTTCTCAAGAGCCTGAAATCCTCACATTTCTTCTCCTCCTCTCTACAGATGCAATCTGCACATGGACTTTTATTTCTAAACAGCCTCTAGTGCACACATTTCTTACAAACTAGGAGTCCTTGGACGATGGCTAGATATCTGCCCTTCTGCCTACAGTTAAACACTCATTCTTCATATTGTAGTTTTAATGTATGTTTTATTCAAAGTGTTCTGGAAAAAATGTTTGGTTTTTACTAAGAGAATCTTTTGCAAAGACATAGATACTACCCACAGAGTGCATTTAAGTGTGACTAAGTGGTCCTTTAAGTAAATTATCAAACTGCTAAAAAATTGTTTTTGACCCTGACATATAACACGTACCATTAGGTTCAGACCAGCCTTGGGTTCAAACAATCACGGGTGACTTCGGGCATTGGACACCTCGGCAGTCACTTTTGCGCCACAGCTCTGGTTCTTAGAGAACCAATTTCTGCAGGTGTGCAAATGGCAGGGAGCAGTAGCACTTACTGACACCCCTATTCATTTTTACAGGGCTGCTTGCAGCATCTCCCCAAGTTAGTGGTTCACTATGATGAAAAGCAATACCCCCTTGGAAAATCACCATTTTAAGCATACCTGGTAGCATAACTGTTGTTAAACTATGGTGCTAATATTTTCAAATAGTGCCTGAATGCAACTTTATTATGTACGTGTGTTTGACTGCAGTTCAATGCACTGTACTGCACTAATGTCCTTTGTGTTACCCTGTGAAAAAAATGCAGCAGGTATAGTTTTAGTTTTCTTGTAGTGCGTCAGGCAGCCCATATAAAGAATAAATTGTCCTTATGCAAATTATTTCAAATCATAATGCACATGCATCTAACACTGTATGGAAATGCCCTTTGTGTCACTTTTTCTGGGTCTGCATGAAAAGGAGAGAAAAAATAACCGAAAACAGGAGCAGGTGAAATAAAAAAATACCAAACAGTATTATTACCTGTATGTAATACAATGAGTTCATATTTAATTGCATTCTCTCATAGCCTATCTCAGTAGCTGAGATAAACAATCTCCCATTTCAACAGAAAAAGATGCAGGGGTGGTGGGCCCTGTATTTTGACCCAATTTATCAATAACCACCCAAAAACAGCCGGTGGTACATCCGCCTAAAAGGGTTTGGGGGAACACAGAAACATATTATATATATATATATATATACCCCTGTACAACATCCTCACTACTTGTATGCCATAGCCCTTTCCTCTTCCTGGAATGTTTATTTATTTTCTGTGCTCACCCATCATCTCTGCCATCTTCCTTTAGCTGGCTATTTGGATGTCTACACAAGGTAAATAACATGTAAAAAATATGTCAAAAGTTCTTCTGGGATGATTGCTGTTGAAAAGATGGTCTGGAAACAGGGACTCTTTAAGCAGGGATAAATAAAGAAACAAATTACTTTCTGGGACGTAGAATGACATCCAAACTTTCCACCAGTAAAATATATTGTCTTTCCCTGGAGCCTAGTAAAAAAATACAGCCTTAATAGTATCAGTTCCATTCAAGATGTTTGCTAAAGATAATGCAACAATATCCATATTTACTTTAAGGAAATGAATAAATCTGATGTATACTTTAATTATTCATGTTGGACATTTATAACTTTTGACAACACTCCTGACGAATGTTTGCATTTCTTGTCTCAGATATCTTTCATTCACTCCTGTAAACAGTTGGCTGTTAACCAGGGCCAGATCTGAAGGGGTTATCCTACCCAGCTATTTGTATTTTTTAATAGTTGCTCAGCACAGTGCAAACACACTGGTCCATTGGTTAGAACATGCAATGAAAATGATATCTCTTGCTTCTGACATATTAAAAATACAAGTTTTTCTTCTGGGATTAGTGGCAACAAACATTTAAACAGTGTAAGTGGTAGTGCTGCTCACTTAGCAAACGATTGCTTGGAATATTTTTGGCTTGCGGTTTTACTGCATTGCTGAAAGAAGTGGAGAAGTCAGGAGTCTGTCAGTCCAGAGTAAATGGACCATGCTTTGTAATTAATTGATCAGTTCAATTCCAGCCACATTACACAGGTATGATAAAGGGGACAATATGTACAATGACTTAACACAAAGGTTCTGCAGACCAGCATTTATTTATTTATATATATATATATATATATATATATATATATATATATATATAGTACACACACATATATTATTTATATATATATTCAGTGTGTTATGGTTTGTAAAAAAAGCAGGGCCTGTTCACACCCATGCAATTAATACTCATTACACGTGCTGTGATCATTCATTTAAAAAGGCTGCCTAATGCACCAAAAGAAACGCATACAGCATTTTTGGCTGAGTACTGCAAGTCACTGCATTGTTGCATGTTGCACAGGCCTGTAATGCATCTCCATCAGCAAAGTGTGTATGTTTTCTTTTTAGAATGAGTAGCATAGTGTGTCACTAATTACCCTAATGCAATATTGTGAAAGTGTCCTTAAATAATTCTTCCACAATGCTTGCCTCATTCCAAGTTTCCTTATGGGTTAATGTGGCTGCTCAATAAAGAAGAATTGGAGGTGGTTGTTTTTAAGTTTTTTTCACACAAAAAGTTTAAATTTGTAGATAATTGAAGGTATCTGTATTACTGTAGCTTGCATAACTTTTCTTTTTTTCTGCATAACTACAACTTGAATTTCCCATGCCAATTTCAATGTTCTGTAGGGTAGTGTTATGCTCTTCAAGTTTTGCCCAAAAACTGCAAAACATTGAGTTAAGATGTGCACAGACCAATGTCCCTCTAAATATACAGAAACTGGAGTCCCTGTCATCAGGAAGCAGGCAATGTTAATGAATAGAAGAGTAGGGTTACTGGGAAGGCATAATCGGATGAGAACATGCAGTCCTTTATAATCAATGTACAGACATGATCTAACCAATGTCTATGACCAGCAGCTTTTCAGCAACAAGTTCTTTATACAATATATAGGGAGGTGGCTACAAAGTAATTTTTTTCACCCTCAACTAGATCTTCCATTACATATGTTTTTTTTTTTATAAAAAAGCCCACCAGAATGAAACAGTAACTGGAAAGGTACTAGTTTCTACCACAGAAGCAGTGTTTCTCCATCAGGGTTCTTCCAGAGGTTGCTGGGAGTTCCTTGAGCAATTTGTGACTCTCTGGTCAGTTTAAGTGATATCAATGATCTTTTTGGCTATCTGTAAGGGAGACATTCTTCCCACAAGCCATCAATTTTGAAGACATTCTTCCTACTGACCACCAAGCTAATGCACTGTGATCTGTAGATATAGAAATTAGAAAAGACCTGAAAGTTATCCCCCCCGAGTTAAAAAGGTTGAGAAACACTGCTCTAGAGGTTTCCACCATCACTTTTGCATTCATAGAAACATAGAAATGGCAGCAGGGTGTTATGTCCTATTTTCTTATGCTTGACAAAAAAGTAACAAATATTTAACTCAACCCCATATGGAGAACAACAGATATAATTTGATTTGTTGAACTTATATTTAAAAATAAATACATTTATAGTAATAAATATATTTATAGTAATATTTGTTCAGCTCACAAAAGGTGTTCCTTTGCTATGGCAGAATAATCTAAATGATTGGTCTTGTACTGAACAAGGATTGTAAGGCTATGTACACATGTGCAATAATTGTCGTTGGAAAGGATCTTTCACGATCCTTTCCAACTACTAACAACGGCACAATGTATGAATGAGCGCTGTACATACAGCACAGTTCTGCTCTATGGAGAGGGGAGGGGGAGAATGACAGAGCAACACCCGCTGCGCTCTCTCCCCCTTCACTTCCACTACGATCGTTTATCGGCTATCGTCTGTAGATCTGCCAGGACGGTTGTTCAGACAATAGACGACGAGTGCTGCACACATACCAGATTCTTGTCCGATATCAGCCCCGAGCCGTTTATCAGACGAGAACTATTGCACATGTGTACCCAGCCTAAGGAAGAGTACTGAATACTAGGGACCTCACCAAATTATCATTTAAACAATTTGCCCAAGACTAATTCACTCTTCCTTTAAGCAGATCTTAATGAACTCATTACCTCCTCCAGCTAATTATTGACCATGTGGTAAACCATTAGACTACATTTGCATTACTCCCAATAAATTAACAAATACAAAGGCTGCACCCTAAATGACTTTGTTATGCAATGAATAGATGTGCCACTACAGAGAACTTTAGGAGGCAGGTCAATTAGTTGCTTCTAACTTCTTGAGTAAACACCTGGTGGTGGTTGTCATGGCAAACGCGGGTATTGTACACAAGTTCCTCCATGTCTGAGCAACAATTTTGGTCACATCAGGCGTTACTGATGTTTTTATGGACTGCTGTTTTATATGTGTAACCAAGGACATTTCATGCTCTTTAAATGGAACTCAACTCTAAAACTTAAAACTCAACTCTACTCTGCTATGAACTAATGTCACTATTTTGTATTTTTTGCATCCGGAACATCAGGATTAAAATCTGAATAGACAAATGTAAAGCAATGTACGGCCCTCAGAAACATATATACAGACAACACTCTTGTTTATTAGTACATTAATCTGTTGTTTACTAGTGCATTTTCCAATGAGACCAAAAGATTCTTCAAACACCACAGAGACTATTACATATATATATATATATATATATATATATACACACACACACACACACACACACACACACACACACACACACATATATATTTTACATTAAACATTTTTAAGAGAAGAATGTGTCTAAGGCTGTGTGCAGATAGGAGTCAAAGAAATGCTAAAGCACAATCACTATTTTCTAAGGCTGTGTGCAGATAGGAGTCAAAGAAATGCTAAAGCACAATCACTATTTTCTTCTTGCTCATGCAGGGCAAAGTGACTCTGCAAAGGCATTTGTTTTTTACTTAATCAACCAGTTTTACCAGTACCTGGATTTTTTTGAAGTTTGCTGCCTGGATGCATTAATAAATTTAAACAAAGTTGGCAGGAAAAGGACATTTTTAACATGGGCTTTTGTCTACAGAAACAACAGCAGTATTATCAATAAAAATGTTCCTCTTAATTGGTACTCCACAAGAGGGTCCTGCCAGATGCATCTGTTTGTGCTTTAAGAATGGCCACTGTCATTTGCTTGTTATATTTCAGGCAAAATCCCAGTTAAGATACACAAGTGTGCTAAAATGATTACTGCAAACATCTGATGGGTATGAATAGTACCCAGTTGACATCCAACAGGTCATAATTTGGACTAGGATCATGGTATCTAGCTATCAGGGAGGTTACAGTAACAATGGACTTTGCCAAGTTTGGTGGAGTAGCAAAGATAATATGTGAATTTAAAGTGTAAAGAGAAAAAAAGGCTGTAACTTTTGAGATGGAATCTCTATGAAGTACACAACAAGACCAAATTGGGAAAGCTTGTTTTTGTTAGATGCAGTCACTGTTTCCATGGGCATGGCTTCCCTCATTGAATGCCATTGAATGTCTATTCTGGCAATCAAAAAGATTTTTAATGGACCTTTACTTTCAGTGTGTGTCGTGTTGCCCCTATAACAACCAATTAGAATTCATCTTGTATTGATCTACCTACAACATAAATCTGTAGAGCTTCTTTAGTACTTACCCACCTTTGTGTTCACACAGATACTATATTCTACAATATATTGGGACTAGTCACTATTTTTTCCTGCATACTACCTAAGCTGATTTTATTTACCCAAGACCCAATAAGCCTTTTTCTGTGCCGTGCGCCTCTGTTTAGAAACAGTCATTTGAAGCAGAATTTTTCTACCACATATCAGACCCATCCTTTGATGTATATAGAAGGAATAATGAAGAAGCAGAAAGAGAGGTTGAGAAATAACAGATCAGCATAATGGTTGATGCAGAAGCAGGGAGATGCTAGTACTGTGGATCCTCAGGTACAACTTCCATTACAACAGGTTCTCAAAAAACAGCGAGGCACCCAGAGGAACAATGAGCAGCAGAATGGCAGCATACCCAAATCCCACCTTCAATCCTTGGATTAGACCCTTAGATTATCTCACACTGCAGAATAGCAGTGCATTGGCAAAGTCACATGTAAAAAAAAAAAGAGCACCCCTATCTTTTGGAAGAAATAACCATTGCATCATACTTCAGAGATGCTGGTAGGCCAAGTGTTTAGTAACCTATCAATAGGAATCCAAGGTAGATGTTTTGGGGTATGACTTAACCCCAACTGACCTTTCCATACAGTTTCTTTAAAATATTAGTTCTCATTGTATTTCTAAAACCTTCCTTAGAATGCTAGAGTGTACTATGCAGCTCATTATAACTTGTGTGTAGGGTAAAATCAAACACCTGTCTTTACTCATAAAAGGTATGTATGTAATCTTAGATTGCATTTCACATTGTAGATTGCATAACAGACCAATTAAGAGCAATCATCTGTTAAACTGGTTAATCTTTTTTATATAGCTTACAAAATATACACCATGAGGACATGGGTAGGGGGTTATTTTATTACTAGAAATTGCAACGGCATATCCACTCTACATTTATTGCTGCAGGAAGATGATTTTACACTGCTGGTGTACAAAACCAACATGGCAGCACTGATGAAGATCTCTGGAGACAGGTGGGCTATAGGGATATGATGATATGAGGCTCTGGGTGGCTTAGAATCTGCTGCATACACACAAGTTTTCTATCACTATGCCCTGGACATCCCTTTCCTTAGGTGAATTCATTTAAATGCAAAGGAGTCTCTGGTCCTGCTAGAGTCATCTCCTTTTTTCTTGTCAGAGATACCAGCATGGCATGGCAGTAAAACAGACACAAAAAAAGCATCACATTTCAGTATCAGCACACGACACACACTTTCAAACCAGCTTATTTATACTTATCACACTCAATTTCCACAAGTGAACAGAGCAAACCTACACCATCAGGCAACAGTTTATTGTGTATGCTGTTGTGGTTTCAACATAGGAATGGATTACCAAGCAGAGATGCAGACATATGTAGCAAACCATTAACATTCATAGCAATGAGCACACACATACAAGAACTGAACACTGCAGGCAAGAGAGTCATTTGATTTAATATTACTGAGCCATTCTGAGGATGCTGATTATTTATTTATGTATAGAAGGCCTAAATCTGTATGGTGATTAAAATTGTGGTCTCTTTTCTACAATCCAAAGTGTCAACCTCCACTCTTATCTAATGTCATAGTTATATACCATTCTCAATACAGCTGAGTCAGATTCACTCCAGTGGTCAAGAGAAAGCGACGTCGTTGAAGTTGCTACTCTCCACTGATACACCGGCAGCCATATTTAAATATATTTCACCCTGATGGTAAAAGAGAAAGCTTACAAAAAACATCCTAAGTGCTGAGGCTTGGTTGCAAAAAGAAGTTATATTATAGCAATATAAAAATGGTCAGGATAATAAAATGTATAATTCAAAATAAAAATGATATGGTTGTGGCCCATACACATTATCTACACTAAATAGGGAAACACAATAGTTTTGCAAGCTGGGCAACTGAGATCAATACAAATGGATTGGACATGTTGCAAGACCCCATTGTGGTATCACAGACGAATGACATAAGGCTGTGATGTCAGTAGAGAGGGACCAAATCGAAGCAGGCTACACAGTGGGCCTTATATGTTCCCACATTATTTATACCCATCTGAGACAATGAATGGGCCAGACATGGTGAACATGGCAAATGTCATTTAGCCAGGCTTTGGAATACCCACTTTCATCAAGCCTAATCATCAAGGCCTTGTAAGACTGCATTGGCATGTTGTTTTGGTAAACCATTAAAAGACATAGATTTGTTCTAACTGCTACTGCATGCATAAAATTAATGCATGAATTATTTTTCATAGGTATGAACATTCATACCATATATCATTGTACGGACCACTGATTAACATAGGTGATCCCAAGGGGGTAACGAAGAGATTCATATTGGATTTACAAACAGATGGCAGCTTATTAAAAAAAATTAGACCACTCAGGGTCAGGTTTTGAAGAGATATCAGAAATAAAGTTGCTTTAGAGCCTTCCTTTCAAACAATACTAAATGATACAATCATATTTGCTTCTCTATAGCCGCATTACTGTATGGATAGACAAACAGTCTTCACAATGAAGTCACAGTCATTATCTGGCATAAGTAAAACATACTAATTCATCTAGAGATTGAGTCAAGGCCTTGGGAAACAGGTTTTGATGAATATTGTCAGGTTGATTACAATGTATCCTAGCTGTGGGGAGCAAAAAAAAAAAAAAAAGCCCCATCCCTTTCTGCAGCCCAGGGCTGCTTTGCATTGAGATTACGCAGCAGTCTTTAAATAGATTTTGGTCATTGCTTAAGCATGTCTATTTCCCTCCCCTGTAAATTAAACTGGTATTTATCTGAAGCATCCTGCTGTAATGTTACAATAAAAACAAACTCAGGCAATACATGAAAGAAAAATATCGATTTCCTTTAACTTGTGATTTGTGTGTGTCTGCTCCTTCATTGTAAGACTATTACTGCACCATTCCTGCAGCAGAGGGACAGTCTGTATTCCAGCAAATATCTCTGTAGTGGAAGACTGTCACATATCACACAATGTATATGAAATATGTGCAGCATCCATTCAATATCATCTTGTACTGGATACCCAACTGCAAATACCTGATGTATGAAATGAAAATGACCCTGGAATGGAAAGACTGAGCTGAGGGGTTTGTGTGTGAGACAGAAGGGTGAGATTTTCAGCTGGTTATCTTGAGATCTGGATGTGCTGCATACATTATATGCCATATAACACCATATTGAAAGGCCTAACATAAAATGTTAGCGATGTACAAAATGGTGGATGTAGGCATAGGCACTAAAATATGTACAATTCACACCATCATTAAATCAATGTACCTGTGCACAGCAGGTTGGCAGCAGGTTTAAATTACAACGTATTTAAATAAGATCCATAGACAGATAGAATAAATGAATGGATATTTTTGATTTCTCTACCTTATCAAAAAAATGCCATTCTTACCAGGCAGCAGTGTGAGGATGCAGGAATAAGGTAAGAAATAGTACAAACCTGACATATATCCTCGTGATGCTTGGGAAATAAAAGCTGGTGGAAAATGTTTGTGCAGGCGATAGTCCTTTTCACTACGGGACCTCATGCGGTCTGAGGCCCGGTCAGAGAAATCAGCACTAGGCCAGGCCCGGCGTAAGGTTGTACTCCGAGTCTTCTTCATTCTGAGGCTACCTGAAGCCTAATCGTCCAGCTTCATGAGACAGGCCTCACCGCTGTTCCCTTTTTTTCATCAAAACATTAAGCGCACAGCTTGAGCATGGGCTGCAAACATTTTGCCGCTACCTCTTCTAGGAAGCAAGCTGTGGGTCCGTTCGTTTTCTCCCTCGAATGATCCAATTTTACACACGTCCCACAATGCATTACACTTCATTTGCAATCAATCCAGCTTATAGCTTCCAGATTCATGTGGAGGAAAGGCACATTATGTGGCTTCTCAGCCAAAGAAGGGGAGGGGGAGTGAGCAGAGATTTGTAGCGTGAAAGCTCTGAGATCCCAAACAATAGCTTGATTCAGCATAGGGCTGCTTAGCCAACTGTGAGGCACAACACAAAAGAACCAAGCAAATACTGGGAAAAACACCCACAGAATTTGGTTTCAACCTGAACCCTTGCACCTAAGATCTTGCGAAAAAAGCCACTGTCAATATCCCAGTGGTTGTGGAATTAAAATGAGGAGGCGATGACGACGAACGTAGTTTTTTTTTTTTCTCTCCTTCTCTTCACCTATCAGGATCCGTGAAGCAAATCAATGAGGCAATCTAAATCGGCATTGCAGTAATCAAGGGACAATATTCATTCTTCACAACCACACAGCTGTTTCTTACACACTGGGCGTGCAAAAGCCCCCACATTACATCATATCCCAGACACGACCCTGCACCAATTTTCAAAGTGATATAATAGCAGGAATCCTAAGCTTGCTGGTCACTGTCTCGCCTCTTGGTTTGGTCCTTTTGCTGTCTTTTCCTGGCACTGGTCATATTCCATTATTTATTGCTTTCTTCAGGCCCGCTCTTGCAAGCTTAAGGGTCTACAGTACAATTAGACCCAAACAGCTTGCATTCAGGTATTCCAAGCACTGCAAAGCCTGTTCTGTCCTCTGTTGAATGGCTCTGTGCCTTTGAATGCAGTGAAAAGCTATTGAAGGGCAGGAAGCAAGACAGCCAACCCAGTCTCATGCTAATCAAGAAGCTGTCTTAACCCTTTCACCTTGTAAAGTCAGCCTTGGAGCTTCATATTCTCAGAACATGCCATCAAACGCTTTGTTTTCTGCAGGGCCGTGCTTGTACGTTAACAAACAACGTTACCGTGCTGCATGGGTTCTGTTACCAGCTCCATCCCTGCTGCAAGATCAATACCATTCCACGACAGGGTTAACACAGACACACTGATCCTGTCAGGCATCACATTTTAAATGTAAAACACCCTGAGGCTCTCTCAAACCTTGGCTGTAGTCCCAGCCTATAATCAGCTCTTGTCTATTTACATACAAAGCTGTGTATTTTTAGGATGGTCCAGCCCTCTCCAAGAAGGAATGAAAATGTTTGTTTTGAAAGGTGAGAAGGGGCAAAAGCAGGAAAATAAATAAACAAATGTGTAGTTCAGATTCAGAGATGATCGATAAGCATTCCGGGACAGGGAGCGAATCCAGTGACAGCTGCAAATTCCACTGGAGTACAATCCAAGCGTCATAAAAGTGTTATGAAAGGTTGGCCCCCTTCTAGCTGCTCACTTTCCACTATCAACCTGCTCAGCAGAGCAAAGGGCCGATTACTTGACTCACCATGCTTGGAGCAGCTGTTGTATCACTGACAAATAATGGTCAATAGATGTCACACGGTGACCCCAGGCACTTTAATCTGAATACCATGCACAAACCTTACACACCTCTCTGACAGCTTGTCAACTTTTAATGAGGACGATGCTGTAAAATGACCCACAGGCACACACTTAATTGCTATATAGTTTTACTTGTAGGGGACAATCCCCGACATCTATACTACATACAACTTTATCAAAGTTTACAAAAATTTCCTTGTACTAGTAAGATGTTTGGCAAAATAAAAAATTTTGTTGTGTTTAAAAAATAAAAAATTATATGATTTTAGGAGAGAAGCTGGTTTGGATTGTTGTAATTGGGTGTTTTTGGAATGTTTCATGACAGATATTTAAAGTATATTTCAATCCAAACTGTTTTCAGTTTCGAATAGATCTGGGATAGTTAGAAATTGTAGATTTTTTACTGTATCTACAAACTCACTGACACAGTTTTTGCTGGTGGTTCCATACTTGCATTGAATGTAGAAATATTTAGACTTGAAATCCAATCTGAACCCAGAACACATTGTGCAATCTACCACATCCTCCATCATCAATATTTCTCCAAGTGGATACCCTGAGCAAATGCCCACCACAGGTACAAAGTGGCAACAAGGATCTGCCTACTCCCTCTCTAAACATACAGCAGGAACTCTCATCGCACACTGCTAGGAACACTTGATTTTTTGTTCAAACAACTTTATTAAATAGGTAGCGTTTCTTTTTGTTTATAAACAAACAGAATGCCTTACAGTTCACAGGCTCTCCTAGTTGAAATAAGCACTTAGACAAATAAGTACCCAGGCATTTTTCTCCCTGCACACTCACCCACAGCCCGATAAAACATTTCTTTAACCCACAAATCCAGTAACCTGTGGGTACCCAACCCAATGCAGGTCTCTAACCCATGACAACATGTCAGACACGGGTTCATTTTCATAAAAAATTAAATGTGACATTTACTTCAGTCATTCAATTACTGTAACTGAAAACACATGTACCACAAAGATTCACCCACAGTGAATGGTTGTTAAAAAAATAAATTACATATTCTGTTTTTGCAAAGCAAGTTATAAACAAAAAGTAAACATGGTAAAGAGTCTCCTTATTTAAGCCCCAATATTGAACACTTATAATATAAGCCAGTAATATAATGCTATGAACTAAACAAGTACTTTCAGGAGACTTTGGAATTTCACATTCCCCATGGGCCCTTAGCTCATGTGAGCGCTTGAAGAAAAAGAAACATACAGATACATTTTAAAATGCCCTGGTTGTCATTTATGAATAATTATTGCTAGTGAGACCTTCATTTAACCTTCAGGAAATTGATACTAAAGTGAAACAAATATGCAGTATTCCTGCATTCTATCTTTGCAGAGCCTTTGTAAGGCAGAACTATTGTATATTTACACCAAGAACTCAATTGAGTTATCTATCAACTGCCAAGTTTAGCTTTGGACTTTCCACAATATTGATTTGCTCTTTGTCTTTTATTTAAACATGTTTTAATTTTATATACAACTTTGTAACTTATTCTACTTGTTGATATTTGTATAAAACTTTTATACAAAGCGGCAATAAACACCAAGCAGGGGTTCTAACCCTGTAACGTTACACAATGTATGTATGTAATTGCTTATATCTGAACAGTATACAGTATTATTACAGTATTTATATAGTGCTAACATATTACACAGTGCTGTACATTAAACAGGGGTTACAAATGACAGACAGATACAGACTGTGACACAGGAAGAGGAGAGGACCCTGCCTCAAAAAGCATATACCCATTCAATCCAGACTTAACCTAACTTGAGAAATAAGTTGATCAGCCAAGTCCCGTATAAAGCATATTCCCACCTGAACACCAACATAAGGCCACTGAGCTATATGCTTCACAACACTGGTACTGAAAGGCAGCAGATATAATTTTACCTGCAGCCTGCTTATATTACCCTCCTATAAAAGCTAATGAACAGCTGTGAGCTGAGGCCTTCTCACTGCTATTTATATATATTTTATAATAAATGGCTTGGCTTCCTTACCTACACCTATCCAATACAACCGTACTCTAAAACAGTGCTATAGACAGCCATAACTCCCAGAATCAGAACCTGGTCACAGTTTTTCTTAGGACTACCGATATCAATTCAACAAGTCGCCAAGTAGACCATTCATTATTCAGCAGAACTGTGCCTTATTAATTTTCCCCAAAGAATGCTACTTAATAATTCTCTTATGAAGCTATAACATAGCCTCCAAGTGTCCATAGTAAAAAACTGTTAAAAAATTGTTAAAAATTGTATTTAAATACTAATAATGTTAAAGTTAATAATTTTATATCCAACATTTATTAATCATTATATTTTAGGGTAAATGAGTTATATTAGGCAGGTTTTATCAGCATTTTTTTTTAAATATTGTGGACCCAAATTGGTGTCTGGAAATACACAAAAGTTATTGCCAATATATGGGTATAGTGATTTGTGACTGATTTGTGACAAAGATGCAAAGGATCCTAAATGGTAAAAGTGGTGATACTCACAGCAATGCAGAGACCAGACACCAGAATCTGTTCACTAAGTATTCAAAGACAATTCAATATATGCATTGCAGTAATGTGGGTCAGGTAATATGGTAGTGTGTGGCAGGGTCCTCCCCTCCCTCTGTGCCATTGTTAGTATCTGTTTGTCATTTGCAACCTCTATTTAATGTACAACGCTGTATAATATATCGGTGCTTTATAAATACAGTTTAATATTAAACCAAAGCCAAGCAAGGAAATTTCTCAAAGCAACTGTTCCAATGTAGTCTAATGTATTACCTTTGAAACTGAAATTTACAAATTCAAAAACTAATTTTGCAACTGTGTATTTAACTACAAAGTCAGGACCTCTACTGCCCTTCAGATGCCTTCTAACAAATCGAGGTCCATTGGTTGCTCACCAGCTACTTACTGTAATTACAATATCTGCATCCCTATGTAGACATATTTTCCAATGTAATGCAAGGAAGGTGGGGAATGTAGTCTGGCTTATATTGCTCTTTCTACCTTGGGTGTCATATGGTCACATTTGACTGATCTTCCATCCAACAAAATGCAGCAGAAATACTATGTAATATAGTGTGCAAGCACATTAGATTTGGTTTTTCAAAATTTTGGGGTTTTGTGCATGTACATGTATGTTACCATAAAGCATTGTGTAAATGAGAACTCACTGTCTGTAAGATTTCATTGTGAGTCTATACAGGCTCTGCATATATCTATTGTACCGAATGGGTAAAAATTTATTTTGAATGTTGAAATAGGAATCTATGTTTTGATATCTCTATAATGCTTCCATAAGCACAACATTTTTTTACCTACAACTATTTTTATTTTATTAAAATAAAAGCGGCAAATGTGTCTCAGGAGTCTGTTTAAGATTGTTGTATAATTAGGTTTATGGAGGACCTCACTTCTGCGATCCAGGGGACTGGAAAAAAGTTCCTCAATACCTGGTTCTACTGGAACCAATTTATGTCCTCTTCAGAATATGGACAGCCTGGACCTTTCTTAGTTACATTAGTGTTAAGGAATTGGGTTTTAGGAAATGCTGTTCTTCCGATAGTTGTCCGGGGTTTAAACATGGGCTTGCCCCCTTCCCCTTCTTCTTCTTTCTTTCCCTTTTAACTTCTTGCTTTTCTCTGTTTTTCTATAACCCAACCAGGCTGGTTTTCTCAGTTCAAACATGCAATATATCAGGATTAAAGCAATTGCCTATTCATAATTTAGCATTTTTTATACAATAAGTTTGATTTATTTGTGCCATTTGTGTTATTCCTATTCTCCTGTATAGAATTTCTGCCACAGCCGCCGCAGTATATATGCTGCATTTGTATATATGTTTTTTTAGTATCGGACTTTTGGTGTTTATGTCTGGTTTGTTATATTTTGTTTTGCTACCCTTTTCAATCATAATTAAGGAATGCTTTAAAAAAAAAAAGTCAGTCATTATGATGTTTTGATGAGGGAAGGCCTGCAGATGCTTTGTGAAATTGTATAGTACTAAGTTAACTTTAGCTGCTAAACCATTGCAAGGAAACCAGGTAAACATATCAATATGGCATATTTAGGGATTTCATTAGTGCCACATTTATTAAAAAAAACACATATTTAATCTGTCTGAAAATCTGGTAATGTTCTTTATATATTGTCACGAAACACAGGGAGTAGAGTAATGTTATTAATCATATCCATCTTCTTCCTGTTAGCAGAATGTGGACACCATTGAAATATATTTTCTTGCTGCCACTGTTTGCAATTATTCAGGAAACACAGATCCTATCCGATGATGCCATTTCTTAAATGCAGAAAGAGACTGAAATGATGAAGTGAATGCAAGCTGAAGAGAAGGCAATGTTTCCTAAAAACAGAATATTCACCACTAGAGCCAGAATCTGCACCAACATGCATCTTGCTGGCATTAATCTTTGTATTGTAATGCTTGAGGAAGATCAACACACCCAGAAAATCAAATATGCATATCTATGGGTATCACATTAGATCAGGTTCTAGGACAAGAGCACTGCCTGCCCAAAATGTTTGTTTTTATCTTGTAAATCCCACACCTGGAAGCTAACTTTGACATAGTGAAACATTTATTGTTTTTTTTATATTGATTGATTCAATTACCTAACCCAGTTATGTGCATCTGTGCTTTCTGCACCTCTCCTCCTGTTTTTAACAACCCCACCAGTCACCAGGGGGCTCATTTCTGACATAAAGAGGCAAAGCCCCGCTCCTTTGCCAAGGTGGCAGCCTTCACAAAGAGATATAGGGCCTGATTTATCACAGTTCCCCAATACGAGAGAAGATAGACTAATATGGGAGGACTAAAACTAATTTTCTATTAGATGGTAAAGGTTTTTAATAGTTGACCAAATCCATTGCAAGTTTGCCAGATCACCCATGTAATCTATCTTCGGCAGTCTTGGGGAGCTTTAATAAATCAGACTCATGGGGCCTAATTTATTAAAGCTGGATCACCCAGCTTCACTGATAAAAGTGTAACCTCTCCAGCCTTGGAGGGCTTTCATAAATCAGCCCCATAGTGTTAAACAAGGTATTGCAGGATTTAACATCTCTCGGTGGGGAACTCAGATATCTGGTGTCTTGGACAATTTTCAAAAACTCCACATGGTTAAATAATCTAGAATTTGCTAGTCCTGATGAGTGTACCTGTAATTTCCAAATAATTATGTGTAACTAATTTTGCCACTATAAAAGTTGAAAACATTATAACCCCACATTTTTATATCAATGCTCATTACATTGAGGGTGTTTTAACTTGGTATATTGGCATATGTTCTGGTAGTTTACAGTGATATACTTGGCATCCAATATTTCCTCTGTTCTAAAAATGGTCCATGGTGTGTATTAAAAATTGCCTATTTTCACTTGGTTATGTCATGCACAGTTAAAATCGCCGGAGTGAAAACTCACTCTTTAACCAGAGCCCAGGGAACAATGTAATACTACTTCACTCTAGACAAATATAACACAGGGACAGACCAGAAAGCAGGCAGCTAAATATCTATACAATATAAATATATTAAGGTGTGTGTGTGTATCAGACTGAGTGGTAAATCCTAGCCTTCCGTATTACTGGTACATTTTCTTTCAGCAGGACTGTACAAGATTTACAAGGATCATTCATTGCATTTTAAATGTAGTGAATGCTGGCACTTATCATAACCCACAAGTACAGAAAAATCAAAATCAAAGTGTTGCAACAAAATCTTATTATTGGATAGAATGCAAGAGTGTTTAAACCCCTGTCAGACTTGTATTTTACATATCCATAAATATCTTAAATATGCATTGAAGTGAAACTATAGTTGACTCTTATTGCAGAAAGAGCAGGTATTCACAATTATCTTTACGTAGTACACTGAGCTGCACCAGGGCTGCTGGGACTGACTGAACTCCTAAACTCATATATGGGAGTTACGTCATCCTGGTCTAGCCACTCATTACGGCCAACGTTCGAACTCCCAGAAGAGGAGCAGAAGAAGATGACAGCACTTATGACAGAACATGGATGACAGAATTTATGACAGAACAAGGTTTAATCTTGGTTAAATATTGCAATCAGACAGGTAAGGAGGTAAGCCTGTCCCTTCTGAAATAAAGGACTTGCCTGGTTGCCATTTTTGGTTTTGATGGTGTAGTTTTGCTTTAAGGCAGGCATGTCATTCTCAGGGGATTTTTAGAGGACTAAACCAGTGGGCCACGTCATATCTACTGTGTGTACACTATGAGAGCTCCTTAGCATATACTAAGAGCTTCACCTACTTGATTTCAGAAAAACATTCAGATACAAAACGTATAGCTGATCTCTAGGATACATTTTTGACCAATGCCTTTAACATTATGCTCACCATTCAAGCTTGCCATATTTATTCAAAGAAAAGGGACCATTCAAATGTTACTGGATTAATTAGCTGAAAATGACATTAGGAATGGTAACTTACTGAGTGGAAGACAGCTGGGGGCAAATTTAGTCTTTTATCAATAAAACAGAGGACTATATAAAAGAGGTCAGAGGGTTGCAGCTAATAAAACAATAGTTTGACATGCTTGCTTTAAAGGGTTATACACCCAAAACTAGCATTTCAGTTTTAGGATGATGCTGGAGACCTAAATTACCCATCAATTTCTTATATATTTTGGGGACTTGACTATTGGTTGAACATTTGCCTGATGCAGGATTTATACTATGGACAATGAAAAAAAATGGTGCCAATATATGATAAATAGTAACAACGACACCGAGAGCCACACACAGAGCTGGGAATTAAGTAAAGTAGATTTTGCTGTTGGAGTATCAAAACCAAAAAGAAACCAAGACTCAAGCTACAAATAAACGATACATTTTGGATGGACTGACCATTTACATTTATCACAAGCAATTGAAAAATTAAATAAAAAAAAATTAATGAAAATGAAAATGTTGTTTAAAGTGTTTAAATTTCTTGAAAACATTTATACAAAATCACCTGATAAAATAACAAGCATTTTAACCAAAATTTTACAAGCAAGCTATAAGTAGTTTAATCTTTTTTATTGAAAAGTATTAAATAAATATATAAGAACTTTCAGAAAATATATTATAGCCTGACATGTTAAACATTTAGCTATGTAAACATTAGCTTTTTTATAATATCTTGTAATATAAAGCAGTGAGTTTTACATTCACCAAACAGGTGAATCTTTCTGGTACATGTGTTTAGGATTGCCCTTTTTGATCTATCTGTAGTAAATATGTGGTGAAAATCTGATTCACTGCTACATAAATATACGCCTTTCACTTGCATCACTTTAGAACAGAACTACCATTTAAGCCCACAGAACCCACCAACACACTAGAAACCATAGGAAAATTCCTACGTTTAAAATTTTATATTAAAGGATTTGACGTAACTGTATTATACAGGGTGAATGTGATTTTATAGTGCTCTTTGTAATTCAAGAATTCTGAGGTCACTGAGCAAGGAGAGAACATTAGACTGTAATTAGTAACCCTGCCATAAGTGGCCACATTTTTTAAACAAACATTCAAAACCACTTTTGGCTTTACTAACATATAATTCCTCCATATTACTATGGTGCTAAATCTAGTGTTTAGATTCAAGAATAATATCCAATTGAAATAACAGTGCTCCAACTCTGGTAAAATAGGACATTTGGCTGTAGGAGAAGCTTATAAATGTGAAGGAGTATCAGAGTGAGAGAAGGAGGGGTAAGTAAGGCTGAATCCAGGGATGCAATGATTGATACGTGATAAGTGATACAAAAAGACATGTGGTAAAACTTTTAGTTTATTTATATAATAAAATGTGATTTATTTTTTTATTCTGTTAGAAACTACAGCTTTAGCTAACTGCATTACATTGTTGCATTGCGATGAATTTTGGATTAAAAAAAGACTGTCATGGAAAGTTAGCAAAAGTTTGTTTGTGGGTGAAGTTGGCAGACACATCGTTTACTGCATTTAACAACTGTATGTCATTATATGATAAAAAGCAAGGAGTGCTTTTCAGCGTATTGTATGTGAGAACTGGATTCAGCTATATAACTCCTATCTATGTTGAACCCAAATACCCTCATTATGCAGCCTCACTGTCATCATGACATAACATTCACCATTTGGGAAAACCGTCTTACACCCTAGGGCCTTTCTACGATGAACCCTTAAAACAACTTTCAGGTCTTATGGAACCCCTTCTATAATTACTATAATCACAGCTTACAGTACATTAGTATGGGGATCACTGAGAAGAATGCCTCTAACAGAGCTGACCAGTGAGAAAAATGTCACTGGTACAGAAAGCCAAAAACGATCATTGATGTCACTTAAACTGATCTAAGAGGCACAGATTGCTAATTGCTTAAGGAATGCTTAGCAACCTCTGGAGGAACCAAAGGGTTCCACAGCACCTTGGTTGAGAAGCAGTACTGCACGGATGGGTGCCAAAATGACATGTGTACTAGCCAATGGGTATGGAATTGCAGCTTGATAATAGTCGTATCAGCTAAAATAATCTATGCCAGATTTGAATTTCCCATAAGCTTTATCCAAAATTAAGAAGAACAACACAAAGCAAATATGCAATATTTTTTTTTCCAAATTGCCAAAGTGTAAGTACAATCCAACTTTTGGCTTAAAACACTGTTTTTAGTGGTCTTTTTCTGAATCTATCTTTCCATGTTTCTTTCCAGGGCAGACCCCCTCCTAGCATGCTCTTAACTTTTTACATATTTGCATTTAAAGCAGAATTACCCTGTATTCCCTGTAACTACTCTGTATTTACTACTCTCACAACACCATGACTGTAATTATTCTACTTCTAATATATTGCTTTACATTTTGTATATTTTATTATACCCCAACAAATCAAACAGTATTGTATGTGGTCTGTCTGAATATTTCCTTTGAATATTTTTGCCACTTCCATGTAGCTTCACATTTCTTGTAAGGTCATATATAAAAGGAATGAAGAGAAGCTGAGAACATATTGCAAATTATTCAGGGTGAAAGAAAATAAACGGTAACACTTTAACATACTGAGTGGGAAATGATAATAGCAGGTGGGTGGAGATACCTATATTTTCCTGAAGAAACTTTCTTCACACAGCTAGCAATCTTTACTGAATGCAGTGTATAAAGTATTGTTTCATATGTTTAATAAAGTGATTCAAATATCATCCACAGAGCAATTATCCAATCATAAATTTGCTTTTAGAATTTTATAATCAATTGTTAGGCAGTCTATTCTACAACCACAAAATAAAATCTCCCACTCCCATGCCAGAACTTTAAAATATATGTTTACCCAGTATACATTTTGATAAAGACCCTAATTCTATTGAGGAAAACAGTTTTTTTTTTTATCAACTCCGACTATAGACATGAGATCCCTCTAGCTGCATTTTCAAGTCATACTAAATGCTTCTGCCATATTTAAGGAACCACAATTTTTTGCTGTTTTTTAGTTTATATTTTAGAGAAAAAGTTGGGGCAAAGCTGAAAATCCATTTTTAGAGATATTCTTGATCCCTGAAAGGCAAAATAGGGTGGCAGTTCTACATGGTCAATGTATAGGTGTGCTTTAAGATTTTAGTGGAGGATTACACCAGTGTGCACCTACAAATAGGTGCAGTAATGTGACTTTTTTTTAGAAATTGTTACATACAATCTGTTATCATATGGTTCATGCTATAGGCCTGATTTATTAAAGCTCTCCAAGGCTGGAGAGAATACACTTCCATCGGTGAAGCTGGGTGATCAAGCAAACCTGGAATGGATCTGGTCCAGGATTGAAAACATTTGCTAACAAATAGCAGATGGCTTTTAGGAGTGATTACATGTTTGCTGGATCACCCAGGTTTACTGATAGATATGCACCCTCTCCAGTCTTGGAGAGCTTTAATAAATCAGGCCCTATGAGTCCAGATTGTCTATAGATTCCCACTAGGGTTCCATATCAAAGCTGACCAAGACATGGCTTTTGAGAAGAACATATAGTATACATAAGTATTGAATGATGTAATCTGTTTAAAACAATGTTGTTGTTTTTTTTAATAAGCTTGTGTATGCTCAGTAAAACAGAAAAGAAAGGCTCATACTCGATGCCAATGACCTGCACTCCAATACACAGCAAACAGAATAACAAATTATCCTTCTATATCCTTAAACAGAAGTCAAATCCTCACTAACTGACCTTGAATAACATAACTATAGTATATGTGGAAAAAATGTCAATATACTTTAAAGTGATATAAATATTTATTCAAGGTTCTGTTATTCACAGCTACCAAAATTCCAGTATGGGTAACGGGCAATGGTTAGGACCTTTGTTAGGTTCTTAATACTTGTTGTTTTCCTGTCCCAGTGACAACTGTTCCGTCATCTCCCATTTTAGCTGTCAAGTGATATAAATTCTCCCCAATATGCTCACAACTAGCACTGCAGGCTTCCACAAAGAAAAGACCCAGAGCACACTGGCATAATGAAGATTGTTGCCAATATAAATTAATTAAGACACAATAAACTTTTCACAAATATGGATGAAAAAAAAAAGATTGAAGTTGTTAGCCAGATTTTGGGTACTGCATTGTCCCAACTTGAAGGAGGAATAACCAATATCTAATTTATATATTGGTATTACTGTTTTTTGTGGTATTTGTAGAAAAAAAACTTGACAAAACTATTTCTTCTTCTTAACTCTATCCAAAACTGAAAAAAATGGTCTGGATTTATTTGGACTTTAAAAGTTTTAGATGTGCTAACAAACAAGTTTTTCTGGACATGATCACAAATTCTCTAGAATGAAAAACATCCTGACAGACAAGCAATAAACCATAAATCCTTTTATGTAGACCAAAATCAGCTATCGCTCAAAGCTTATATATGAAATCCCAAATAAACATATACCTTTGTGTATCAACTTGTTGATTTCTGACAGACTGTTTTTATAAGACATTGTATAATCCATTAGTAAAACCAACGTAGAGAGACAAAAATGTCCCCAGGACCATCTCATACTCTTTAAAAATAAAAATTCCCAAGGATTATGAGACACCTGCAAATTCTAATAACCGACGATGACAACATGTAAAATCCTTGGCTTTTTCTAAAACCACAGCCTGTATATAGTTTCTTGTAAAAACAACCATAGAAGTTGGCTATAAAGTCAGACGTGCTCATAAAGAAAAACGAAAACATAGAAGGAAGTGGAGATTTCAAAATATACATGGTCTATGGCTCCGTTCCCATTCTGGCTACTTCGTGTGATTAATTTACAGAGAATTCTTTAGTGAAAACCAGGCATCCTACTAAGGACACTCGTTAAAGAAATCTTCCTCCTAACCTATCTTTGATGTAATGTAAATGCAACATCTTAATGTATTCACTGAAAATCAATTGGGTTTAAAATGTGATGTTACAAAGATGTCACAACATGTTGCTCACGAATTGCAATGGTTTTTAGGTGGTGACCAGGCTATAGATTAAAACTAGAATTACAGACGCTTATTTTTAGTGGCTCGTTTAGGTTGAAAAGTCCAGCTTATGTCATCATAATGTTTGCAAAACAATAGCCTGATTACTTAATTGTAAAAAGTTTTAATAATAAAGATAAGTAATATGACATGCCTAGGATCTTTGACATTCTGGGCAGACCATTTTGCACATTTTAGTAACAATCTAATATATATATATATATATATATATATATTTACACTCACACGCAGACATTAATTGTTACAGGAAAACACAAGATCAATTCACTATTGCTCACTGCTCAAGGAACCCTGGTTAGGAAAGGCTGCACTAAGCAATATGTCCTGCTTATGCAACAATTAGTGCATGAAGGAAAAACAAATGCTAATTTTTATGTGATGGTGGAAAATGCGGCAAATTCTTGTTTCTGTGAAGATTTAGCCTCTGTATTACAGATTTAAATGGAACCCAGCACATACATATTTGTTATCAGGAAAGAATTTGTATTTCTGCTTTTATTGCAGTCTATGGCCCGTTACCCCCTGTCCAACAGGCACAGGGACAGCAGTAAAAATATGAAATATGAAAAATGACTCGGTAGGGACTACAATTAGAGATATTACCTTTTTCCTTTTCACAAATGTCTAGTGGAACATACGGGGCATGTAAAATAAATTATAAAACAAAATATCTGTGATGAAGTCCAGGTGAGTGAGACATTGAAGAATGACATAGCAGCTGTGATCTGGTACTGGCCTACTGAATGTTGGATGCATTATGTCACGTGAGTGCTTATTTACTACCCCTGCAATGGCCTAGTGGCCATAAAAGTTTGCCGACCCCTGATGTACACTATATAGTAACACATTAATGCAAGGTAAAATAATTATCACTGAATTCAATGCACAGTAAGTACAGAAGGACAAAACATATAATTGTTAGCCATCATTGTACACAAGTATGAATTGTACACAAGTAATGAAAAAAATCCCTTTAAACATATTTTAAACAGTTCAAACCCCAAATGTTGTTTTGGTTAGCCTGAGGAGAAGTTGGAACATCTGTTGGATTGCTGATGGAGAGTTGGTCTGTATTGGAGAAAGTTTCACCTTTTTTTGTCCATGTCAGCAAAAAAAATCCCCAGTGGGGTTACAGAATAACCAGTATATAATAAGTGTATCATTGAATTCTTATCAAAGCAAGAAGGTAAGGAGGAATCAATAAATGTATTGTGTATTTATACCTGTAATACAAGCCAGCAAAAGATGGAGTTCTCTAGTTCCATGATGTTTGCTAAAACACAGGTGTGTTGTATCTCCAAGGAGGAAATTCAAACAAGAACTTTATTCAAATGAACCTTACAAAAGCACAAAGGAACACAAACGAGGTGTGCCTCTTACACTAATCCTCATGTTTATTTTACCACATAACACACTGTGCTAATAAGATTCTGATTCACTTACAACTCACAATAAAAAAGCTACAACTTATACCTCCTTATAGTATAGAATAGGGGCATAGGGGGGCCACAGAATGTAATCACAGAGCGCAACAGGAGCTAGGTCTCCAATACATCAGATGATTTGTATTTATGGTGGCAGAAGAATTGAGCATTAACTTTATTCTTTGCTTTGGCCGATTACTAAACATTTTTTACTCTAGTGAAAGTGTTCTGACTTTTTTGAAGTTTGGACACTTTGAAGACGCTAAGGTGCTTACAATGAGACTATCATCACAGCGAGCCCTCTTCGGGCACACTTTCTGGTGTGTAAAATACCAGATAAATGTATAATAGGGAAACACTGGAAATGTGGATTACCTGCAACAGCCAGGCAACAAAAAATCATAAATGAGCCACCAAAATGATAACCATAGATATTTTTCCTTTATAGGGTTTGCTTGATTTTCAAGTAAAGCCATAGTGACAGGGCCATACAGACACTTAGCATGTACAGGCTAGGTTCTTTTTGACAATTAGCTTACTTTTTCAAATGAAAGTGGTATACATACTCTTCAATTGTTTTTGTCCTATTATTGTTGTTTTGAGTACAACAATAAATTTGAATACACACTTCTGCTTTTGCTATTTTGTAACACATTTCTAATAAGCTCTAATAAGAATTCACAATTGGTGGGATACAAATATATAAGGAAATGAAAAACACAACAAATGAATCTACAATATGATAAAGTATGCACCTGGCCCTCCCTGTCCAAATAAACTTGACATGGTGCACATTATGGACGTACACTGTGCGCCTCTCTGGTTTTCAGAAATTAAAATCCACATGGGCCTCCTCAGTCACTGATTTAGGATCTCTGCCCTAGATTTTAGATATTTTGTTCATCATTCCACATCACTGGTGTACTGGGATTAATTCAGTAAGAGATTCATTTTTTTCCATCTAGAAAGGTGCATATATCACACATGCTGTAGTGCTTGCTAGATATTAATTAACATATCACAAGCACAACTAATTCTACTTACAAGTACAAAGTATATCTAAAAACATCATGGCTGCTTCACACATTCATCAAATGTGTGGGAATAGAAATCTACTGCTATTTATTAACCCATCAAACATGAACCAATCAACAATTACTAAGTTTGACCTTAGTTAACCCTCAGTGAGCATCCGGAAAAACTTAACTTAGTTTTCATTTCTAGCAGTATGTTATTCCATTTACCAAAAGGCTACATAAAGTAATGAGTAACTAGACTGAGCAAACTTCCTTGCACAGCTGCTTGTCTTTTGTATTATGTTAGGGCAGCTTTGAATGTGCAGGTTGCATTAGTATACTTTTTAAAGTCTTTTTCACTTTATTTGAACCTGTAACACACTTTATGTCTTATGGTGACAATGCTCAATCAATGTACTGTATTTAGGGAGGAGTAGTGTTCTCACCCAGGGCCAAGTAGTGCATTGGGGGATTACATAACAGACACCCTCTCCCTCTTTTTATAACATAGGAGGAAAGATGATCTGTAGTCCACCACGAGAACAGGTTACATTGATAACAATAAGCAGAGGAAGAGTACATAAAACCGTTAGTTAACCTAACTTTTGGCAGAGTCAAATGGCTTACTTATGGAACAGACAAACACTAACAAGAGTATATATTGAACAGGTCATAATAGAGTAAACAATGGAAGTTCATTGTTAAGGGTTTACATATGCTGTCAGATACAAGCTACTAATATGAATGGGCTGCTGAATGCACCACAATGCAAAGCAAAGTCATACATGCTCCACCTATGAAAATGCAGTGCATGGAAGTCCATTGTGCTACACTATGCTGAAAGTGGTGTTTGGGGTGCCATTGAGGATAAATGAAAATGCATGTGATGTGGTTGTTGCTTGTGCTTTGGGCTTGCTGGGAATCTGCTCTCATAATAAAAATCAGAGCTTAGGCTGTGTTGTGTACCATGACAATTCATGTCTTTTTAATGCTTTTAGGGACAGGGATAAATGAAGGTTTATTTTAACATGCTTTTATTCAAAATATGTAAATGCATAATCCAGAAACAGGTATATATATATACAGTACATATATATATATATATATAAACACTCACACTACCAAAGTCTCACTTTACTGAACACTACAAAACAGAGACTGGTAAAAAGACGGAGGTGTTAAAGAAGTGTCATGGGGTGAGAAACTTCTCAAGTGACATTCACACAGCCAGTTTATGTAAATGAACAATGTTTATAAAAAAAATAGACATGTATCTTCTGAGGACACACCATAAAGCTCATTATTCATAAAGCATAAAAAAACCCACAAGAACAGACATGTCTGAATTCAACTGTAAAGTGTCTTAGAGACAATGTTTAACGCTGACGTGCTAACTAATAGTCTGCCAACTCAATAAAAGAAATGTGATGGTAAATCTAACTTAATTTGTTTTGTAACATAATAAAAAAATACAGTTATGGCTAGATGCTAAACCCTAAACTCCCCAAACAGGTTATTGAATAAGGCCATGCAATACATAGAATAAAGCGACCCATAGCAAGCAAATCATTGGCCTGATTACAGTAAGTTATATGGTCAGTATGAGTTACTGTACATTGCACATTATCAATGTCCATCACAATGCTTTAGCAATCAAGCCATGTTTTTTCATATGAATACTATGCCTGCATTTATTGATTACACCAGCTTAAAATATAGGAAGACCTTAATAGATTGTTACTGAATAGAATATTATCAATAATTTATAAAGTAAATAATTTCCTGTAGTGCTTTACCAAGGAAAGAAACAGATCCAAATCCAATAGAAGCAGTAAAATGACAACCACTTATAATTATTTAAATATGGGCAGCAAATCTGTATACATTTGTGACAAATGTGTACAGTTTGGGTTAATGTGTATGCTGTATGTGATAAAATAACCCTATGCTGTAGGCTCATTTCAAGGTAGACATCCTTGATTCTTCACTCCACATGAAAAAAGACCTCCATTTGACCTGCAGTAAGGCAAAATTCCATCCAATGATGGGCAAGTTTGCTGAAGTCAGCATTTTTAAGGCACAAAGAGCTTAAAGTGTATTTTTTTAGGTGACCAAATGCCTTCTCTTGGAGCTCCATCAATCAACTGTTCAAACAGTGCAATCAAGTGAGCAGAACCTTCTAAATGAAACGTAAAGACCTTGTTAAAGTGAACCTGAAAACAACAGTCTCTCTTTATGGGCAGGTCTGTCGGCTGTGTATACTTAAATTTCATCTTCTTTATTAATCCCTTTGTTCAGCCACAGAGGAAACCCTGTGTAACTGGCCACTTTGTGCTTTCACAAGGCTGAAGACTCATTACTATTGTGTCATATACTCATTTGGCACAATACTGGGCCCTGAGCTGTAGATAACCAAGAACTAAATTAAAAATAAAGTAGTGTGGGCCATATGATCCTCAAACTCAGAAGTACTGGATACCTTACTATGCTCTTGGTAACCGATATGGGCGGTGTGTAAACCAAAGAGAAGGTACGCAGCTGCTGGGACACCTAAACACGAAAACCTTTCTCTTTGCCCATGATTTGAAACTGTTTTATGAGTCACATTCATATACAGTTTTAAAATAATTAGTTGAATGTGCCAGTATGCTTCTTGACCCCTGTAATACCCACTACTAACCTACATACACATGGAAGGAATATAAAAACATGAAGCAGCCAATGTTCCTGCTCAGGAAAAAATTTAGGGAACAGTAAGTATACGGGTCTCAACGTTCTGCCCACATCACCAGTTTCTTTTTTACTGATGAAGCTGTGGAGTAATAAAAGACTGTTGTAAGTGACGGATCCAAAAGAATCTCTTAAATAGATCCCCTTTGCTTTCTATTTAGCAAATAAATAATAGTATATGAAATTTTTTTCATGCCAAAGGTTTATTTAAAATGCTGACAAGGTTTAATGGTAAATCATATTACCATTTCAAAGACTTCTGTTTTAAGTACACCCTTAAGTTAGATTTCCCAACCACTCTTTACTCTTTGGCTTTAGATAAATAGAAAATCATTTCTATAATTAATCATTTGTCTCGCATATCTCACGCACATACAGAACCATTGTTTTTGACAGTTTATATTATTTATCTATATTAAATCAAATGGCATGCAAAGGATGACCCCAGAATTGTAATAAATGAAGAAAAGAACTGGATTACTAATAGAGATAATATGGAGCAGTTTAATAGCCAGGCATTGCAGACACAGAATTTTGCTTCAAAAGGCTCAGCTTAGGTCAGATTTAAAAATGAAGGCTACAGAATTAATAGAAGTGTAAATCTAGTCTCTCTAGTTTCTACACAAAAAAAAGGTAAACAATATTTGAAACAGCAATTTTTTGAGCATAGAAATCAGTTTTAATACTAAGATATACATATTTCCTTCTAATTGAATATTGTGTTTTAGGTGCCATTAATAATATTTATATATTGTAATTGAGGTAAACCTCAAGTATGTGAAGACCTTCATTTTATGTCATGTTTCATGTCTATGTTAGAAAACAGGGGGGTCAAAAACTCTGGCTCGCAAGGTCCTTTTTTTTCCCCCCCCCCCCCCCCAAAAAAAAAAATGAATTACACCTGGCCTGCCGGCCGGTTGCCCACTGCTACGCTTTGCACCTACAATTCCCGGAATCACCAGCGGCCTATGCATGGCCCCTCATTGTTGTTTTGTTCTATTGACTGTTCTATAGACACAAGTAATGCTGGGAATTGTAGTCTCGACATCAATCGCGTCTTTGAAACAGGAGGTAAGATATCTCTGCTCGCCCCCCTCTAACACATCACAGGCACCTACAGTAATACAATGAAACTGTAGTTCTGCATGCAAATGATAGAAGCGGCACAGCGGTTAATTTAAATCTTCTATATCAGGCAGTTCGAGCAGCAGGAAAAAAATGAGTTAAATTGTCCCAACTGTATTTCTATGATTTTAGTACATAGCTGGGAGGGCTTTGCAGCCAGTATTAGGCTGAGGATCTATTATAGTGTGATGGAACATGCACAGAGACTCTCCATTCATTTTCCTAAACATGGCAGGATCCACATGAATCTCTATGTTATTACCTCACATCATCATTTTCAATACATGCAATACATAGACATTATTCCTGTACATCCATCATGTGACACAAAGCCTAGACAATGATCACATGGTGCCTGACTACCAGGGGCATTGTGTTTGTTTCAATCCATTAGAGACTGCTTAGTGTAATATTTCGTGTCAGACAAGCTTGTGATGTGGGAAGATGAACAACACGCAGGCTGCATAAATAGATAGAAATTAGTCTTTTCAACCTTAAAGTGTGTGTAGAGGGGTTTGTTTTTGTTAGTTATGGATGAAGCAGTAAACTTCCTCAATTTTTTCAATAAATTTCAATTAAATTTCGATTTTGTCTAAGTTTTTAATTTTGGCCCTCTGTGTATTTGAGTTTGACACCCGTTATAAATAGTATAGAACTCACCTAGTTTTGTGGAGAAGATCTGGCCCCCCGTGTTGGCAGGTGCAAGGACACAGACATATACATAATACAACTGAAAATGCTCTGTTGAGTGAAAACCCAAACCAGCCAGTCAAAAGTCAGGGACTAGCTGCTGTAAGTTGATTTATGAATAGTTGATGGCCGGAGTTCTCTTTGCCCTGGACCTTTTAAATAAAGTTTTAATGAAGATACAACTTTAATAAACAAAAAGCTACTCTCCCTTCCTATTGTTCTTTACTTCCCCCACCTCCTAGATTGTAAGTTCTTCGAGGCAGGGTCTTCTCCTCCTCCTGTGTCACTGTCTGTATCTGTCTGTCATTTGCAGCTCCTATTTAATGTACAGCGCTGCGTAATATGTTGGTGCTACATAAATCCTGTTTATTAAAAAATAATAATAAAAAATTAATGGCAAATGTGAAAAGTGTAATAAAAATTACATTTACTGTGAAAGTGCCAAAGTTTTCTTTTTACTCAACTATATAAATTCCATGTACAAGTCCATCCCCTAACTTCAGAATTACAAAACGTTAAATATATATATAAACATTGCACTACACCAATGAATACCTAAAATGTAGGGATTTTTAGTAAGGAACAAGCACCTTCCGATCAGCAGGAGTCATTACAGGTAAAAATGGAGATCACAGAAGTGAGTGACTACAGCTAGCCAGGACCTGAAAAAACCTTTATCTTTAGAAATTACCTTCCTCATTTACAGTTCTATCAGCAGCTACCTTGCTCTGTTTTCTCATTACAAATCTATAGGTTTTATTTGATTGTTTACAATGCTTACCTCTAGGTTAGCGGTTATTAGGCACGCAATTGAAGACGTTCTCAGTGTGTCTATCATCAGTGATTCTATAGTCTATTGGTCTCAGATTGAAGTATTGATATCTGGGTAAGCACTGACAATTGGCCAGGGCCAGTAGGTCTCCACCTTAACTGACTAGAAAGATACATGTTTGTAAATTCCTCTTCCATTGTATGTATTCTTTCAAATTTGCTGTTACTGCTCTTTACACATTTGTTTGTGTTAGTTCATTCTTTTGTTCCACTACTTGTTTACATTCATCATGCCAATTTTCATTTCATTGATCTCTTCTTGTATCCTATTGTTTTTTGTCACATGTACTAATGCATGTTTAATATTTCAGCAACTCTAGTCTACAATTATGGAATTTAGTCATACAAACAGTTCCTATCCAAACAGTTATCTATATGTTTCTTTATTGTCTAGTGATTTTCACAGTTCCACTGTGGATCCATTCCTTCGTAGTTGCTATGTGTCACCACTCTTCTAACTTAGTGACGATCTTAAGAATCAACTCCTCCTGGCCATGTCATCAACACATGGCCGATTTGGCTGCAAACATTTCTAACATAAGTAGCATGTGCTACTCATATATAACCCTCTGGATTTAATAAAGTGCAGATTCTTTTACAACTTCTACTAGTTTATTCATGTCACCTAAATCTGGCTGCTACATTCTTATACTGCTTTTTCTCTTTCTACTTTATCAGAACAAACTGCATTCCTGCTGTCATATAATAAAAACAGAAATAAAATGTAATTTTAAAACTGTAGTTACAAATCTGTGTGCCTTAATATATGTATGTTTCCGTGCAACACAGATTCTCATAAACTGGTGCCATGGTAAACATTTGTAGACTTCCTTTTATCCAGACTTGTACGGTAGCATTTTGAGGTATGAGAGGCCAAATGTAGAAAGTATTTGGCAGCATCTTCCTCTGTTTTCTGTGGGGACAATATATATTCTGTGGGGATAATATTGTATTGGATGCAATGGGTGGGACAAACACTCCATTTCTCTTGCAGACCATGAATTGATAGTGGCCTGAGGAGAGGCCTGAGTGCTCAGATGTGATCATTTGCAGAATTTGAAGAAAACTTAGGAAACAGGATAAACCCTCTGTCATTTTTTTTTATTCTTCTTGCAACTTCTGTCTCACAGGTAGGAACAGGGATAGACAAAATAGTCAAAACTTCTACTGTCAAAAGCTTTAACGTCAATCCAAGACTAAAGAACAAATAAATACTGTACATCTGGTGTAAGTTAGGCTTCATTCAGTTTAGGCCTGCTCTGTTGCAGAATACAAAAACCCTGCAAAATATTTTATTGTCTGTTCACCAGGGCAAAATTACTTGATGTAATATCCGCCATAGGTTTGCTTGGCTATGAACTTGTAGATAGAAAATTTGATCATATGTTACTACGTGTTGCATTTAACGTTTTATTGTGGCAACGTGGAACAGCTTGGGAATTACTAGCCTACAACTTGTAACATCTGTACCATATTAATACTAAGAATCACAATAATATGAACAACAAAAGGTTGCAGTCACCAGTGTACTGACACCTGGGAATCAAGAAGTTTACAACAGATTCTGTAATGTAACACTCTAAGAGCTATATGAAACCCACAATGGTAAATCAAAAGAACTCTGCAATGAATTATCATAAGAGACAGGGAGACTACACTGAAAAATACAACAGATGACAGGATACTACAGATCAGGAGAATATGTTACCAAGGGATCAAAATCTGTAATGTAAATACCCAAGATGGGAGCAGTATCTTATGGACAAAACATGGGTTACCTTTGAAAACTAGTTTATGGACTGCATTATATGACACCTAATTTATTGCTCTAAATTATATAACTAATCTATATCTGACTATCAGGATATTTAGTGTAATCTACAGGTATCAACCTTAAAATCGAAATGAATGACAGTATTGTAATGCACCAAATTAAACAATAGGGGGCAATTGTGCCCTATATTTTACCAAACTGAGCTTCTCAAGAAATGACAACTGTACTTCTGCTGACCTCTAGTGTTCACGTTTGATAACACCATAAATACTAAGCTACATGAATGTAAAGCAGAATTCACTGCATGATATTTTCAGTATCTTTATAATTATCACCAGCCAAAAGTATGAGGACAAATTTTACAATCTCTGGAATCAGTCAAACTCTGGAATCATAAATGTATTAAGAATAATACATACTATTTCTGCAATTGTATATATTTAAAAGAGGATACCCTCTTGATTTTGTAAGTCTGAATGTACTTTTAAAATTGTTTCTGACTGCTATTTACACTAAAAGAAAATGATCTGGTACTTCTTAGAAATAGTTGCACATTTTTTTTAAGATAAATAAGGTTTTTGAGGGGGTAAAACTGTGTACAAAAGTTATTTAAAATTATATTATTTTAAAGACAAAAATAAAAAGTTATATATATATGTATATGTCTGTACACAGGGGGGCATCGGAAGCCTGTGCTGACAGACTTTACACTTACAATGTCATGTATGAGTGGAAGTACCGTGTTTCCCCGATGATAAGGCAGGGCCATCAAATAAGACAGCCCCCCCTTTTCATGTTAAAATGAAAAATAAGCCCCCCCCCCGCAAATAAGCCACCCAAGTAGCAGCTGCACTCAGTCAGCCATGCGTTAACATACATACCTTCCTCTCAGCACTCGTTTGCCATGCTCTCAGCACCTAGGTGTCCGACAGGTTCACCCTGGTAATTCACCTCATTTAAATGCCTGTTGGCTATAGATTCAAACTCACCAGGATTGAGTGTGGATCAGAAGAGCAGAGTGGCCAGGTCTACCCACAATATCTGCAGGCTAATTTTGATGTACTACCTTTCATAGAGACCAGAGTACCTTCTCTGGCAATGTTTTCACCAGGTTTTCTCTAGAATCTTTATTCTTATATTGTTGTTAGCATCTACTTCATAAAGACTCTACCATGTGAATTTGGTTGCCTGTGCAAATCATGGCTGCATTTAGAAACATCCAACATGATTCAGAATAATGCCTACTCACAGAGTGTGCGTGTTACCGCAATGTAAGCAAATGAACATGGGGATGGTGTTATTATGACACATTTCTGTTGCAGGAAAATGCAACATGTGGTTTCACTGGGATGCACTATGATGCTGAGAATATAGCAGGTCTGTTTTGTGGTGTGTTTGGAAGCTCATGAATGAATAGATGACCTTAATGTAATGCGAATTCACGCATCACACATGTATGTCAATGCACTGCACTGCAATGGGCAGAACCTGACATACTATGTAGTAGTTTATGTGCACTCATGGATCTGTCTAACAGCACAATAAAAAAAGAAAAAAAAAAAGGTGAAACTTTGTTAAATAATTACCCAAAGCTTTGCAAGACAAGTCTGATTCTACTAGGACAGACCAGACCCCCTCACCAAGACTAGCACAGCACACGTCATCACTAGATCACATGAAATTAGGTCATCCATGAATTCCGTCTGCAAATGTGCATTAATGAGTGAAAGCAATACAAAAATGACCCCATAAATCTTTCCTCACTTTTATTTTCTAACCATACATCTCAGCAATAATTACTAATATAACTATGAAATTTTTGGATGCCTCTTATAACGTCTGCTATGAAGACGATGCTGAATCAATACTTGAAGGTAAAAAAAACTTCTCAAATATTTACATTACTATGTGTAAGATCTGACTGTCTGCCAGGTAGTAACCCTATCATGGGCCTTCCATCTGCACTTTCCAGACTGAAGTATGTTAAACGTATTGACCGCTTTTATTAACTGAGCACAAGTGTTCCATTCTGACCAATATATTTCAGAAAGTAAGTTGAAATTTCCTATTCTATGAACAGCAGTGGCCCCAAGTAACCAATCAAATCAGATTTAAGTTTACTGAAGCTTAGTTCGAGAACAGCTCATTCACAATAGTTGCTGTACTTTTCATATAGCTATTTTAGATTTATTGAATAAGCTGGACTTTATTTTCATTGCTATTTCTTCAGGTCATTAGTTACATTTTTTTAAAGTATCCAATAATGATTACAACTGGAATGGTGAAATTGTGTTTCTATTCTGACAAATCCTTTTTCCACTGGCAGGGTTAACAGATATAGCATATTAAGCAGAACACAGGGGAGGCAATTACAGATGTTTATTGTTGGATGTACAATAAATATATATAATACATCAACGTCTTTTTCATTGTTATTTTTTATCTTGGGAGTTTTTGATATTTGCTATGTTCAGCCTCTTACTCTATAGGAGATACCCAAGACCAAGAAAAGAATGTAACTCTCTCCAATTCCACTTTTAGGTTTAAATAGAATTCAACTCTTTCTCTACTTCATAGCATACACAATCAAACAGAAGTAGAGAAAATTCTTAGTGAAGTGTAAGCTCCGATCTCAGCAGCTTGACGTTTATGCACGGCTTGTTTTCTTTACTTTCATGGATAAACAGAAGTAGAGAGGCAAAAAAAGAAAGGTTAAGTAAAGGCTAAGAATTATCTGAACCTGTGGTTTGTACTGCAATCTGAAGAAAACTGACAGACATTTGTAGTGAGCCATGAAAATGTAAAATTATAGAAAATTTTACACTGCCATTCACACATCACAATGAGATGATAGATAACTGGTTGCTGAGATTCAACTGAAGAAAAATGCAGGCAAACTAAATGCTCTGCAAACACACCAGCTATGGAGTTCTGGGGCTGGAACAGGCCCTTTTATTAGGAACGTATAATAAATTGTAACTTCCCGGTAAAATAGAAAGGTTTTTATTCCTTTTAAAGCCAATACAACAGCATGCTGGGGCTAAACTAGAGAATATATATAACATTATAGTAAAGGCACAAGCAAATCTAATATTTAGGAATTCTGCACCAAATAAAAAAGTGCTCAGCTTATATTTCCTCTGTCTACTATCATAATTATCTAAGTAATATTTAACCTTTATGCACTCCTGGATTGGTTATGTCTCGGTGTGCAAGATAGACATTTTGCTTCAACACCTTTACATATTTTAAATGGTCCCAATACAGGTACCCAAAGCTTATTTTCAGTTTCTACATTCATGCTATTGGTTTTTGTATGGGCATGCAAAATCTTTCACACATGCTATGATACCCTAACCAGGCAAAATCCATTGGTTGGCTGGGGACTACCTTGTTATGACTTTTATTACCAAGCAAACTACTTACTAACCTTTTCAATAGGTAATATCAAGAGACATAGCAGCTTTGGGTTTACACTTCTTGTATTCTGGATCTCTCTCTCCATATGATCTCTGCAACAACACCCAGGAGGTTTATGCCTACCATTTTATCCACACTCTTTACGTTAGGCATCCAAACCTTTACTGTTTTTGAGCATGCCCTTGTTATAAAATCTACGAAACCATCTGAATACCTAAAAGCGATGTCACTATAAAATAGCGCATATGTGATCATGATACAATTATTTCCCTTCCAAGTGGTATGTATTACTCCTGCAGCCTCTACCAATAGACTACTTAGTCAGATTTTATATTTTCTCTCTCAGAGTAGTAATTCCAAGGCACTGGATGTTAGATTCAGTTCCCTCTAACAAAACAAATTAACAAAGCTGTATTACCTAATGGAAATGGAACACCTTAAAGAATACATTCAAGACAAAATAATTCAATTCAGTCATATGTGATCTCAGAACAGGTTTGTGGAGTCAAAATAATTTAGTATGAGTTACTATCTTGAACTGATGGTCATTGTTTGGTCAAGAGTCTTTGACATACTGCATTGCATTATGATGATATCTTGGTTTATAAATATATACATTTACTTATTTATATATACACAATGTATAAATATTGTGTGATAATAATAATATCTTGGTGAGCTTGTTTAACTAGCCTAGCATACACAGTTGCCCCCTGACCCTTTGCCCTAAACTTTATGCCCCTCAAAAGTCCCCCCTTTCTTACCCCTTTTTTCTCCTCTCTGACTCCCACTTTTTCTTTCTCCTCTCCTACTCCATATCTCCTTTTCTGCTTTACATTCCCTCTCTCCTAGCTATGTATGCCCAAATCCTTTTTTTAAAGCAGGCACTTTCTATTTTGGAATGTTCAGAAAAAAATATTTCAACTAGACTATCATTCCAAACTCTATACCAACCTGTGCACACTGGGCACTTCTGTTATTATAATGATATTATCACCATGTGCCAATCTGTAACCATATGAGTACCTCATTTACTGCAATACATTAAACTTGTGTTATTTAAATGTTTAATGTTTTAATGCACATGCTTTACTTTTCATCTCCAGTAGGAGTATGACACACAGTTGTCCTACTATGAAAGGTATTCTCCTTTCAACTGCCATTTTCATCAGCTGGAGTATAGGAAATGTGAGTAATGTTACTCATCAACTGTCACCCGTCTAAAAATGAAAAACATTTCTCTAACAGGACTAAGAGTTGTAATCCATCTGGTTCACATTTACTTGTTTTTTTTTATAGCAGAACTGGGAACAGTTGTATACTCAAAGAATTTGTTTTATTTTCAAAAATATTTGAGACCCGAGTCACAGGTTGTTACACCTGTTATAGCAGTTGATGGTCTAGCCATACCAATACTGTACACCAGAGGGAGCTGTTACATCCTTTTTATTCTTTTATTAGTCTGTGGAAATAAATCTCAAACACTTTAAAAAGTAAAGATCTTCAAGGAGAAATACAAATGCTGTTCATTTTAATTTTGCTGACAAAGACTGCCATTGTTGATCTCCCATTCTACAAATGCAAGTTGTCTGGCTGTTTATGGTCCTAGTAGTAAAAGTTGCAGGGCAAATACAGAGCTGTAGTCCAACTAAAAGCTTCTTATACTTTTATCATAAATAGATACTGCAATCACAAAATACAACCACTTACACTTATGTTGGAAATGGAAATCCATCACTTAGGATCTGCCTGAAAAACCTGTAAATACGCTTAACTTACAAAATGGCAAATTGAGAGCAAACTGGAATGCAGCATGCAATATGCAGATTTTTAAAATTATATACATATTCTTAAACTGTAGAATAGCCGCATGACACACTATCCCTAATCACTTTACTGTAGATGCTTTATTGAAGTTATCTTCCCAGCAAAGACTTAAAATTTGGATTTCAGTTGATTTCTAACAGCCTTTGCTTAGTACACATTTTAATTTACTGTTGCCCAAACTTTTATCAGGTATTACTTTAGGGACGATTGCTGTACACTGCTCAGCTATTTGCTTTTGTTTTATGGAGAGTTGGGTAGGGAGAAGGAGATGGAGGCACACTGCTGCTGGGGGTCAATGGAATTAGGAAAAGCATCAGTCATCCCTCATTGGAATACTAACAATATCTTCAGTGATGTCAGGGGACAACTGCACTCATGGTACATTTTTGTCAGGGACAGTGAGGAACAATCGTATGTATTCATAGGCTGATATATTTTCATGGCTTTGAACAATTATTCAGAAGAGTTTAAAGAGATTTTAAAACTTACCTTCTACTAAATGATCTGTTCAACTGCACAGAGTTTTAGTTATTGCTTGGTAAAAGTAATATATGATGTGAGTAAAAAACAACAACTGTATTGATTGCACTTTAGATTATGACTGGTATCTTCCCACAGCCATCTACCATCTCAAATAGGCGGTGTAAGAAGCAAAGCAAAGTGCAAAAACCCATACCACAAGATTGTGTTACTGAATTTTAATTTAGTACTTACCTAAATGAAGCATATGGGTCAGAAAGGGTAGAAAGTATAATATGCAAACTTGTTCCCAGTCAGTTACTCAAAAATGACTAAAGCCCATGGTTTACCATGATGGCCAGGGAACTAGTTTATTCAGAGCAAGAAGTCAGCATACAAATATAAACATCATTGGCACAGGTTTATTATAATGTTGAACAGATATTACTCTTCCTTTCATGTACTGCAAATGGCATTTCTAAATGAATTTGCACTTTAGGCTGGCTGTTTACAGGCAAAATCCTCAAACCAACAACTGAGCTGATGAAACTCATCCTGTAGTCCATGCAAATTTGTTAGTATCAAGCAACTTCCCAGACCCCTAAACAAGATGCCACAATAAAAAGTCAGATGGCTACAATAAGCAAACCACAGCCTATAATAAGAGATCTTATTAAAGATGGCAAACTGGTTGGTTTTACTGGGCCCTCTTTGGCAAACAAGCCCCACATAGCAGCAGGTGTACTCACTATGGTATCCTGGGAGTGGGTAAAGGCTTGTTCGGTCATTGTTGAATCCAGTTATTGCTGAAAACCCAGATCTTACCAGGATTGTATTGAAACGTACTGCATGTCCATTGCATATGCCTGCCTTTGAAGATTATATGATTGGCTTCAGGTTAGTAGACTTCTCAACTGATCTAATCACAAAACATCTAGTAATACTGGTTTAGTGTCATGTAAAGAGAATAGGAGGAGTTTGTCACACAAAACAAGGAGGTTTAAAAGAATATCTGCTCATCTTTGGTTTGTATTCTTATGAAGTCAGGTTGCATAAAAAGTGGGAGAGTGTGGGAGAGCAGCAGTTTGTATCTTGAAGATACACTTTCATTGGTGAAGCTGGGTGATCCAGCAAACCTGGAATGGAATGGAAAGTCATTTGATATTTGTTAGCAAATGTTTTTAGTTCTTGATCAGATTCATTCCTGGTGTGCTGTATCAACCAGGTTCACTGGCAAAAGTGTATCCTCTCTAGCCTTAGAGAACTTTAATAAATCAGGCCCCAACAAATTCTTAGGGCCAATTGACCTAAGTGCCCCACACTCTGTATCAAGGGTGCGAATTATCATTGTGACAAAATCAAGTCAAAAAAATAATAATATGCACTGACAGTCTGTTAGAACCATGGAGTTATAAACTGTAGTCTGTGCATGTCTTTTCAATAATTACAGATGTCTTTGTTTAGGTTTTGATGGTACACAGGATGTAAAGACCTTTATTATAGCTTATAGCTACATTATACTAAAGTCATGTAGGCTGCTCTCAGGTAAGTTTACCCAGCAAAGATGAAAAAAAATTAAAGGATGACAGAAAAAAATATGGTAAACAAAAATATGACATACCTGAAAGAAGCCAAATTAACAGGAGTGACCATGATGTGTTTAATAACTTTACATGAAAATTAATATGCCTGGCTCCTCTTAGAGCCTTTCCACATGGTACGGACCTCCTTCATTCCTGTGTGAAATCAAGCGTGATTTCCACAAGAATCACATTCCAATGAGCAACATGACACCGGGGGATTTATTGCATAGCAGATACATTTACAAGAGAAGAATAACTGCAGGCAACTAGTCATTAAAAACAGTAAAGTATTACTATGGTGAATATTCAATGACTAGTAAAACGGCCTTAGTAATATCCATGATGGAACCCAAGATAACCTTAACTGAACAGGGGAACAGTTTTTACCTGCACTCCCAGCATCATATTGTTTTAAATGCTAACACAAACATACCTTGACCTTCAAAGTTTACATTTACTGCCTAACAGCCAATAATCATTTGGGACCATCGTTTGGATTTTATAACTGGAAATGGTTTTTTTTGTTATTACTGCCTTGCTTTTCTGGTTAAACCCACACCCCCTTTATCCATATGAGTGTCACATGTATGTTGACATTTTACTCATCGCCAACTCCATTATCAAAAATAATAAGGACTAATTCCCACTGACAGTGAGGTTGTGGTGTGTTTCTTGCTTCCTCTCACCAGGAACTCCTGCCATTTGGGAGACGCTACATCTGTATGCTACATCTAGTAGGTATTACTTTCATCAGATGTCAAATATGCAGACGTTGGTTCTTTTTGAACCAGCGCTGCCGGGTGAGTGCTTAAGAGGCTGGCATGGTGCAAGGCTATCATGGTGTGAAATTACACGCAACACACTGTAAAAAAATAATTTAAATGCATTGAAAAGGGAGTTTGTTCCCGGCCCATTTATCTGCAATCAGCCTGTAAAGTCTCCCAAGTAATTGTATGTTTAGTTTGCCTGCTCTGGCAGCGCTGAAGGATTTATAGAGCAAATAGTAAGCCTGGTAACAACAAAACACAGCACTCCAATATGGAATTGTATAGGTGGCTAAGAACATAGCCTTTGACCCATCAGCTGACATATGTACATTTTTAATGAATAAATGTTTTTAGCTGTAACTGACAACCACACTTAAAAGTGTTTGACATCCGGATTAATGCATGGTGGGGAGAAAACGGCATGCTTTGTTTCTCTCTCCAAGAAGACTGGAAGGTAGGATAATCCATATAAGAGAATAAAGCCACCTCATGCTATTCTCACTCATCACTTTATGAGGAGTGCTGTAGCATGGCCATTGTGTCTGCGGGGATATTGTACTCACAAGTGATTCAATGTAAAATCCTAAACTCCAATAACAGCAGAACAATAGTTTATAGCTGTGTGAATGGGTTGGCTTTTGGGTGGAGAAAAAAAAGCTTAAATGCCATTATACTGCTATGGCATGCAAAGGAAGAAACTTCAACCCTTGATGGTCCAATGTGTGATTGTCTTTACACAAATTTTGATAAATGTATGATATATACGTGTGTTTGTGTGTGTGTGTGTGTGTGTGTGCGCGGGTGTGCAGGGAAATTAAAGTGTTAATCAAAACTATACACACCCACACTATGTGGGTATCTGCATTTTCAGGTCCAAATTTGGTTTAGGTCAGTGAAAGTAAACGCGTAAGCAAACTAGATAGGAAACTAACTTTAAAGAAATAAGGCTAGCAGTGCCAGCCCTGCAGTTTCTTTCTGAAAGGTTTATTTTAACAAGGTGGTAGTAAGACAATACAGCCAGTGTTTGGCTAGCATACCTGTGTACTGACCCTAAACAAACATGACGGTTATAATCTCTGGGAAGCTGTCAAGGGGTAAATGGCATTCTTTGTCTCATTGTGTAGTGATTTCTTACTGAACTTTGCTAATCTGAAAATGGAATATGGCCAGATAGCCCCCCACACTCCACATTACCACAGCTTAGACTAATATATAGACTCACTACTAGTGTTAAGTTCAAATATTGTTAGTTGTGGTGAAGACAGAAATTCAGACAGCATTAGTAGATAATATAAGGAATACTTGATAATTCCATGTTTTTAACAAGAACTCCAGAAATCCATGGACTGAACATTTAACAAACTGTGAGACAACACTGCAAAATTTTGACATTATTTAAAAATGGTGAAATCAAACACTTCATGCAAATGTGTCTCCCTATTTTTTTTCTCCAGTTTTGTTTCTTCCTAACTTCATGTTGTACACCTTCTCTTTACTAACCTCATCCCTTCCCGATTCCTAACTATGCATAATATTATTGTAGGAATATACAAGTTTTTTTTCCTACTAATGTGGTATTTTCAGAAATCTATAGAAACAACATTTCCACATAACATTACTTCTATTTAAAATTACTATATTATAGTATACTGTATTCTGGTATAAAAGAGCTCTGTGTTTATTTTAACAAATTTGTATCCTTGATTCTGACCTCTGCCCAATCAGCTCCTTATCTCTGGCACTTTCCTATATTGTTTGAAGTAGGCATAAGAAACTGCCAATTTTTTACAAGCAGTTCTACCTAACAGCAGCATTTAAAGATGCTTGCAATAATCTTTGGGGAGTTACTAGGGTCTTCACTTTAGGTCTAATTCCTGCCAGCTGTGACTTTCTTTTGCAATAAGAAAACTAAAAGCGAAACTTTAAAGTTCCACTTATGGAAATCTTGGCAGGGCATAAATGCAGAAAGGGACAGGCAATGTGTCTTCTGCAATGAGCACTATTACCTGCCTGATCACTCCAGTAAACTGTCAAAAACCAGTTTCATTTGCACTTTCCAGGACCAAATTAAATTCTGTGTTGGGAGTCTTCTCAGCTCGGTCAATCAACATAGCTGAAGTTTGCATCTAGAAAGGAAAAAAGGAAGAAGACGGCGGCACCCTTTGTCAGAACAGGGACAGGTGAATACAGTGGGTTTTAGTTCCACTTTAAATACAACTAGGGCTTGTTCCCAGCCAATTTAATAAAGCTCTCCATGGCTGGAGAGGATACACGTTCATCAGTGAAGCTGGGTGATCCTGCAAACCTAGAATTTCTTCAAAGTCATTTGCTATTTGCTAGCAAATGTTTTAAATGTTCCTGGACCAGATCCATTCCAGGTTTGCTGGATCACTCAGCTTCACTGATGAAAGTGAATTCTCTCCAACCTTGAAGAGCTTTGATAAATAAGGCCCTTGGTGCATGAATGGTGAAGTGTAGCCGCAAATCATGTCTTCTGTACTGATCGCAGGCTCAGGGCAGTGGGTGGGTTGTGCAGGCCCACACCTGGGATGGAGGAGTGGGCAAGTTCTGGCATCATGACATCACTCTGGGGGGAAGTTTCTTCCCCTTTGAGTGACACACGGCTCTCCGCACATGCGCAGTTCGGAACCCGTGCACTTAGTGGTTCAAAAGGTTGGGGACCACTGCCTTACATGTTTTGTCTGATGTTCTCCTTACATGTGTTGACGTACAGTGCACTGCTATATGCATTTCTGTCTATTTGTGTAAACTCATCCATTCAATGTAATGAAAGTTCAAAGTCACAATGGACAGTTTGGCTGTGTCTTCCAAGGCACAGCAAGCATATCTTGTATACTGTGAACATAGCTTCAACCTGGAAACTATCTTTTCAGGAAGTATAGTTTTTATTATTATTGTATTTAAAACAGGTAATTTAATATATTAAATGCCAAAAAATATAATTTATTGGTTAAAAAGCTCCTAGGTAATCTAATACACAGCTCAAATATTCCTCGACATGTTTCACAGACAAAAGCTACTTCGTCAGGATATATTAAATATATTGTGTATTTTTGTACTAGCCTTATAAGTCCCCATTGGATTTTTTTGGTTTGGTGTTGGCTTAATATGGAATGTGGCAGTTCTCTCTAAAGAGGGTGTACACATGCTGGGCATTCAATTTTTGTTTTAATTGTTATTCTTAATATTACACAGCTTTTATATAGCACCGACAGATTATGTAGCGTTGTATAAAGTCCATAGTCATGTCACTAGCTGTCCCTCAAAGAGGTTTTACAATCTAATTTCCTATCCATAGTCATATGTCTTCAATACAGTCTAAGGTCAATTTTGAGGGGAAGCCAATTAACCTAAGTGCATGTTTTTGGTTTTTGGGAGGAAACAGGAGTACCCAGAGGAAACCCACACAAACACAGGGAGAACCTGCAAACTCTATGCAGATAGTGCCCTGGCAAAGATTGGAACCTGGGACATAGCGCTGCAAAGGCCAGAGTTACAATTTACAGATAACACAGGCTAAGCAACCTAACTTTAAAACCCACCAGAAAAAAAGCATAACCCACTAAAAAAAATCCTCACATTTCCATAACAAAACATTTTAGTTTTAATTACATGAAACCTATCACCGTATTGGGGGTAAAGGTTACAAAGCACACTGCCTGCTTCCAGCGTGTTGGTTTTGACACTGGAAAACTGTTGGACAACAATGCTAATTTTTATGAGATATTTCATTTCACATTCCACCATTAGGTCCTATTCTTTAACATGAATGTGTAAATACAATTAATCACTTGTCACTAGTGGCTGCTATGAAAAGGAGGTGGTGTGCCAGCAGAATAGCAAAGAGTTGGAGGGGAGGGGGGTGTCCTTACGTGAAATATTTTAAGATCAATACGTACATTTTATAGACACACTGTGCATTGTTCTTTCATTTTAAAGTACCTAATGTAACTATAATGGTGTTTGGTCATCTTTTTTTTAACATTCTTTATTTTATTTTGACAATGATCGTTAACATACCAAATACAGTGACAAAACTGGAAAAATAAGGGTGGGTATAACAAGCTAGAATCTGTCTGGGCCTGGGGCTTTCCCCAATTTAGTCTGTTTAAAAGCCATCTGCAATTCAGTAACTGATATCGGGGCTTCCAATATCAAACGTGCCGATTGGGATAAGCAGGTCGGGTAAGCCCCCCAAATATTGCTGTATATGTTGTAGATGGGAGTTGCGTGTAGCCTCTAACAGGTTAGGTGGTTTCAGGTTGTATAAGGGGGCGTAGTAACTCCTGTAAACGTTTGAGAGTGTAAGAAATCTCCTCCTGCCTTTCCTTCTTCATTCTGGCACCATGCTTTAAAGGGAGTCCCCTAATCACCGTCTTGTGCTCCTCCCACACAACAGTTGGGGAGCACTCCGCAGTGACATTTAATTCAAAATAATGTTTGATTTAGGCCGATAACTCCGCAATTAACACAGGATCAGACAAAAGTGAATAATTCCATTTCCAGTGCCAGGACTTAGGGGAAGCATAGGCCAGGTGAAGCCTGAGAAGTACTGGTGCATGGTCTGAGAGCGGTGTTTGGTTATCTTAATTAAAAATAAACAGATGTTTTATTTTTTAATAATTTGAAAATAATTTGTGTTTCACAAATTAACCTTTACTACAAGTAGTGTCATGGCACAAAGCATGCTGGGTTTACTAATAAGAAAAATTCAACATTGTCCCCATCTATTTCATCCTCAGCTGCCCTTATTGCGTGATTGTCCAAACAAAGATAAGTAATAATGACGCAGTTACATTTGTTCAGAAATTCACGCAAGAGGGCAGCTAAGGACAATTGTCCCAAGTAGCCCCAGTTGAACGCAATGATGTGCCCATGTGAGGTGGACCTGACGCATTTAGTCAATCTGGAAAGAGAACTTAAGGACTGGAGAGCATAGGCTGGATTTGCTACAATGAAGCATGGGAAAACACCTGATGCTGAAAATCATGGGATGTCCTATTTAGACTTGGAGCTGCAAAGATAAGTATCAGTAAAATAAAAATTAATAAAGATGTTTATTCTATTATGTTTTACAAAGAAATGTTGACATAAATCTGTTTAGGTAATCTTCAAAGTGCAACCCTGATCACAGTCGCAAAGCCTTATCAAGTAAAATGGGGGAAGCAGGTGGGCTGTACCTGTGTAGGGTGGAGGAATGTAAGTATTTTGCCAAGCAGATTGGTGGTAGGGAGTTTAAAGAACTAAATGTACAGCTGTTTTTTTAAATATAAATATATATATATATATATATATATATATTTATTTATTTATTTTTTTAACATACTAAATTTAAAAAAGTCTAAAAAGAAACTATATCACTTTCAGACTTTTTCAGAATTTTTACAAGCTATGCAATGATGTTCGTTTACCTTAAAGCAAAACCTAACATTATTTTTAGTTGTTGATTTCTTGCAGGTAGTTAATTATTATTACGTGCTAACAAGCTAAAGTAATACATAAAACAAGGTAATTTCTAATAACAAATAGGTTTAAAAATTATTACAAACAGAAGCAAAGTGATGAATTAATACCTGTGTTATGAGTTAAATGTGCTTGAATATAGCCAGTGGATGGGCCAGTTGTGTGCAACCATGTGACACCCAAAGCAGCTGGATTCCAGACTACATTTCCCAGCATCCCTGCATTACAGTAAAAGCTTGCTATATACTATGCAATATTTTAAGTCAATTACATCATCAAGTAAACCAAATTTTTTTTACAACAATTGGAATTTTGTAGAGATTTTTTGGGAAAAATATTGAACATTGATTCAACATTTAAAGTTGATCAGACAAGGTGTTATGTTGAAAGTTTAACTTTTATATCGAAATGAAGACCACTTTCTGTGTAACAGTTGATATTTTAATTAAATATAATGGTGTAATCAATTGTAAGTCAAATTACATTTCAAGCAAATGAATTGTGTTTTGAATACTTTGTAGTTGTTCCCAAGAATCAAATTAAAGCAGAACTAAATCTGTGTTTCATTGCAGGGCGCCGCCATTTTACTTCTTCCTCCCAGATATGATCTTCAGGCATCCTGATTGGCTGTGCCCGGTTGACACTCCCACACAGTTGCACTGGGTATCCATTCATCCTCAACACACACAAGGGAAGCCAGGATTACTGGGTTTCCCCACTAACCAAAGCTAACCCTGTGTATGCGCATCTTAGCATTGTTGCCAGATACCAAGAATGATCAGGCAGGTAAGACAGATTATAGAAGGGACATCGCATGTCCCTTTCTGCAATAATGACTTGCCAGATCAAGCATTTGTGAAAGTGGAATTTCGTTTATAAAAAATATTTGAGAGGAAATAGCATAGTGCCCAGCATTGGTAGTAGAAGGTATTTACAAAAAGTAGGTGGTGAGCAATTATCTGGCCACAATTTGGTTACTAAAAGTCTGGAAAGGTCAGACAGCTACACAGAAAAAGAGATTTTTGAATTTGTAAAATTCCATTTTAAAGGTAATACTTGCAAATTACCCCAATCAGCATACCTGCTTTCTAAATTTGCCATGTTTAGTGTTCAGACTTTAGCTTAAGTATCAAACATATGGCCGTTTTACTTGTATATTATGGTAAACTGTTTTTATTCACAGCAGCTGGCAAAAAAATTATTAAAGGATAAATAAACCAAGAACAAATGATAAAACGATTATGAACAGCAAAAACTGGTATCTTTGCCTGTATGATTCATATGTACTGTATGTCTACTCTATATAGAACACAAGAAAACGTGGAGTTTATTGGATAATTAATTTTCTCAAAATAATGATGTTATCAGATAAAGAAAATAAAGGTAAGTATCTCATTAATTCAAATAAAAAAAAACCAAACAGAAAAATTCTTGTATGTCTGATTAACATACTAAATATGAAGATGACAAAACCCTAAATTGCTTTTATTGTTACAAAGACTATCATTTAAACAGTTTACTACACACATCCCCAATAAAATATTAAAAAAAAAGCAATATTGTCCTAAAGTAAAAGGAGAAGGTTTATGGAAAAGAATGTTAAAACTTCTCATTAATGAAACAAAAAGGGGATGACATTAGTACTGCACAATAGTTTGACAACTTATTTACAACCCATAAAAGAAGTGATTACAGCAGCAATTTTACTTCAATTTTCTGGAGGAATAACAATGTACAGCAGCATGCTTAAAGTGATTCTACTATTGTAATGTGAACACACTCACAGAAAGGTAACTTTACTAGTACATTCTAAAAGCTTTATTTGTATCTTTAAATGACTTAATAAGATGCTCAGCCAACTTGTAGATACGGATTTGGGCATGTGACCTAAAGCTGAATTACAGCTTTATGTGCAGTCTTGCACAGTTGTACAGACCCCTCACCTGTACAGCAATAGTTTAATCAGAAATAACCCACCTCATCTGCTCCTTCCATCACCACCCTTCCTGTCCCTGATCCACCCCTTTCAATCATGGAGGTTTTGTATCACATAATGGCTTTATGGCTTTATATATAATGGTCAGCTTGCACATACACCTGGGAATAATGTCCAGCATCTTCTCCCACGTGACAATCTACTGTTTGAATCTGGGCAGAGGGTTCCTTAAGAGGAGTACTGAGGTAAGTCGCTCTGATGTTTTCAGGAAGCTATGCATAACACCCTGTTGTTCCCTTTCACAAGCCATGATCTGCTGCATCTATATATATATGCACATATCATTGAAGACAGAATTAAAACAGAAAGGTTTTCTTCATTAGCAGACAGGGAAGGCAAAATATAAACAGATTAAACTTCAGCTTTAAAGTAAACTTGTCATAAATTTGGGCAAACCAAACGGATCCAGTGATAAACAGTGACACAGACAGACCTCTTTACATGGCTACTCATTTCTAAGCTTCCCCATTGTTTCCTATTAGTGGTCTCACTGATCAACAGGAATGCTTAGGAGAACTAATACAAAGTTTTACAATACATGTCAATATTTGCCTGTTACTAGCTGTCTGTCTCTGAATCTAATTAATACATATTTGCTTGGTTGCAGTATTTACTCAGTATTAACATTTATTCTATTATATGCTGTTAGTTCTATATTTGTAATTAGTGTACTTTAAGATAACAATTGGTATTATTATACAACATATTATACCAAGATAGACTTACAGGCACATGTCTGAGCCAAACCTTCTGCAATCATCAGTAAGCATGATGACTCAACATTTATATTTCTACCTTTATAAACTGAAGGATGAATTATAAGGCTGGCTTGCCTCCAGAGGACCAGTGGCAATTAGACATGTTTTTTTTGTGAGCTGTCCCACCACAGAAATGTTCAAAAAACGAAAAAAAAATAGCCACAAGCCAGTTCACAGTCATGACAGCAATATGCATATAGGCTTCCCATAACTGCTGAAGATGATGTACATACATCAATAATGGTTCAACTAAAAGATGATGATCATGCTGTACAAGTTGCTTACAGAACTCACTAGCTCAAGGTGAAAATCACATTCACTAGACAACTCATTCTAAATAAGACAAATATTCTGTTTACATCAGACAAATAAAGAAAAAAAAGACAAAGAGAATACACATAGAGAACAAAAAATAATGATAAAAGTACAATAGTTATAAGTTAATAAGTACATGAGAGCACTTTTACTTGTCCATCCAGTCCCGCCACAGTACAGATATGCCTGGCACGGAAGTAGGCCTGATCATCTTGTACCACAGTTTCAAATTCACTTACAGACCCCCCCTTTCCTAATCTGTAACTAATGAAATGAAAAGCAACACTCTGATGAGAGATATCTCTGTCACTCTGATCTTCTCCTATCAGCATGCTCTCTACAGTATATGATTGACTTCTTATGCTGCTATTCCTTTTTATGCTCTAATATAGATTAATGAATGAGTTATATTATTGTCTTTAGGACTCAGGTAGGATTTTTCTCTGCTAAAACAAATTAGACAACACTTCATAGCTTTTTATTTGTTTTCCTCTTTTTAACCAACCTTTTTTTTTTCAGAACTTGATGGACAAGTATTGTTTAGAACTTTTTTACTTTGCTTCATGACTCTTTAGGGTAGCAGTTAAGCAGATAATTGAAGGATAAGTGGAATATTGGAATACTGGAAAATGTATGTTAAAATGGAATTTGTAGTCTCCATTAGCAACCTGGATGACAACATGACCTTCATGGCAGGACCACTAGGTAATATTAATAGCTGTTAAGTTAAAAAAATTCTAAAAAGTAACTTTTGAATGAAAATAAACATTTAACATATATGCGATTTTAGTGATTAACATACACAAGGCAGTGTTTCTCAACCAGGGTTCCTCCAGAGGTTGCTAGGGGTTTCTTGAGCAATGAGCAATTTGTACCTATACTTTACCCCACTCAGGTTGTCTTACATGTCCACCCAATATACAAAAGTATGTTGGAGAAACTGTGGAAATGTGGGTACACTGCATCATTTATTATGATATTGCAGATCTGTCCGTTCCTTTTGGAATGCAGTGTTTAGGTTGATGTCTGAAATTGTGGGTACACCTGTTTTACCAAGGCCAGAAATGGCATTGCTACATGTCTGTTTTTTTTTTCCATTGAAACAAGGACTGTGTTAGTACATAAGTACTTATTCTTCTGAGTGCTAAGTTTGCACTCACGAGAAAATGGAATGGAGGTAATTCACTATCTGAATGTACAATGCTTGATAGAAAAAAACCTTTGCTTTGGTGCATAACCAATATGATAGATTTGCTAAGAGGTGGGCGGTGTGGTTGCAACAAATGAAATGTGTATTTTTGAATACCTGAAATTAGCCAGATACCTACTGTTTCTATGTTTGTTATTTCTTTTGTATTCTTTTTCTGTTTTTTTATTCTTTTAATCTGTTAGTTTCTAGTTTGTATATAAATGTAAAATTACATCAAACTGCTAAATATTATATATTGCAGACTGTTCGTGTCATTGCTGAATATTTGTTGGTTCCTTAATAAAAATGTATTGAAATCTAAAAGCAATCCCCACCCTTTGTGCTAGCTGAAGTATTGAGTCTGACAATTTCTGAATTATTACATTTACACACCTGCCTCTCCCGGCAGATCTGAAGATCAGTCCATTATACTTTCTATTGTTCCTGCTCTTTCAAACAGTATTTCTGGGAGTGGATTTTATAGCTGTTAAGCTGGGATGTCCAACTCCACTCCTGAAGGGGCACATACTGCCCAGAAGTCTGGGAAAACCTACTATAGATTTATTTAAAAAAAATGTTTCTTATAAAGCAGTGAATATGACATTTGATGATTCATTCTCTGGTGGAGGATCTTCAAGTCCTTGTCTTTAATGGCAGTAATAGATTCCACCTGAAAATGTTTCAGTGAATGTCAGATTCACAGCTTTATAAACAGACCCCTAAGCAGTCTATTCAAAAATGTGTAAATATTCTTCTCCCCATAAAATGGGTTATACACAAATACAGCAAAAGGTATATGAAAAGATCACCACTTTTTGAAGATAGTTTTACATTTGAAAGATGGTGGCCAGCATAATATTATTAGTGGTAATCTGCCTCATCACTACTTTATATCACTACTATTACTACTTATATTACTACTGCACTTTGAGGTCAAGAATGTTACAGACCACAATGTAGATCAGAAGTGTTTGTCTTAAACGACCCAATCGCCCATATTACTTCTTTTCAACAGTGAGGATCACAGCCACAGTGAAAGTCTATGGTTGATAAACACCACTTAATATAATATATTCCATTTAGATGGATAATGGATAATGGGAATGGATATTATTCCATTTAAATGAAAAGCTTCTTATCATCAATTTAGGGTAATTGTGGATAAAAAAATCCTCTTTTATAGATATGTGAATTTGAAAAGGTGAACAAAGTGACAATCTATTATCTGATTGCCACTTTTTTATCAATAGGCCCCCAGGGCTCAATGCCCATTTATTTAGTACACCACCATATGCTCACTTCATCCACTGCTATCTGGTGATAAGAAAAATCCTTTTCTTGGCCCTCTGGCCTGGAGCTGGATACCCATCCTGAAGTGGTCCCGAACTGCCCAGAGAGATACGGATAAGAACAACGTCAAGGCTAGGTGCCAAAAAAATGTAGATATCCTGGGTATAAGGCTATGTACACACGTGCAATAATTGTCGTTGGAAAGGATCTTTCACAACACTTTCCAACGACTAACGACTGCACGATGCATGAACGAGTGCTGTACATACCCCTTCACTTCCATTACGATTGTTCGTCGTCCGTGGATCCCCCAGGACGATTGTTCGGAAGATGGACGACGAGCACTGTACACACGCAGGATTCTCATCCGTTATCAGCCCTGAGACGATTATCGGACGAGAACCATTGCACATGTGTATGTAGCCTTATGTATCATTAAGTTTGGTAAAGTTTGGCAGTTTGCACGATATAATAATACCTAAATACCACATGGTATGAAAAGAAATTCTGCTTCAGCACTGGGATCATTCAATAACTATGTAAGAATGATGGTAGATTATTACACTGACATACTGTAAGTAAAATGAACATCCAAAGGTTCAGAACACATTTATCTCAGTAACTGCACTGAAAAAGCAGCTTCAGATAAAAATCATCAAGCAAGAGCTTTTCTCTTTTATCACGGTATGTTATCTCAGGTATTCATATTGCTTCAAAATAAAATAATTTGCATTTTAGATTATATAAAGTTTCAAAACACTAAAATAGGAATCAAGCAATGACAAAATGAGTTATAGGAAAGAAAAGAATATATATATATTACATCTTTGCAATGTATGCACATTTTCTATATCATCCCTTTAAAGAGGAAACAACATGATCTGCATCTAAATCCCTTTGTGGCATTTTTTCCACAGCCCAGATGTCTTTAGCTCAACTACTCAATCTCACCCACTTATACAATGATTTTGTAGTTGTGGGGTAAAAGCTAAGAGGGCTGATTGTAATGACAATGCACACAGGACAGCTCGGAGTTTCTGACATGACTGACAAGTATTTTCTACACAAATATACCAAAACACTGTATACTGTATTTAGCATGCCGCCGGTAGCAAATAAGAGAAGTTAATTATAAGGATTTATAGACATTTGAAGCATTTAGCCATTGAAAACAGCAGACAATGCATTACCCTGCGTTCACACAAACATGTAAAACAAGATGGAAGCAATGTAAATGTAAAAACTAACAGAACTAATTGCAAATTACAGCTGTCCCCGGGGAACAATAAAGTCACCTGTCACAGTAAAGTAGATAAAACTTGCCTGGTACACCACATAGGAATGGCATGCATGGCCAGTATGATCACATTTCACTGCTTGGAAATGACAGCTTGATTTAACAAGATTTAGAAGCACTGATCGGGTGATATATGGATGGCTGGGATCATTATTTACAACTAAGGTAAGTCACCATAACTGGAACAGGCCACTTACACTGTAAATGATTTATTACCTGCTAAGGACCCCCAAGGCTAATGAATCCAAGAAAAGGAGACACCTGGGGGTCTATGGAAAGCTATTTGTACTTTACAAAAGAGTACACTGATTGGTAATAACAGGACAAACATATTATTCATATGTAATGAGATATAACAAACATTCAGTACTGTCCTATTACACATAGACACAGCAATACAACAGATTGCAGCAATATTACAATGCAGGCTTTATGTTACACGCAATATATAAACACAGCACAGTCTGAACAGAGCGCTCTCCAATGAAAACAATTGGCCTGATTTACTAAAACTCTCCAAGACTGGCGAAGATACACCGTCACAGGTCTGATATAATAAAGCTCTCCAAGACTGGCGAAGATACACCGTCACAGGTCTGATATAATAAAGCTCTCCAAGACTGGCGAAGATACACTGTCACAGGTCTGATATAATAAAGCTCTCCAAGACTGGCGAAGATACACAGTCACAGGTCTGATATAATAAAGCTCTCCAAGACTGGCGAAGATACACAGTCACAGGTCTGATATAATAAAGCTCTCCAAGACTGGCGAAGATACACTGTCACAGGTCTGATATAATAAAGCTCTCTAAGACTGGAGAGGATACACTTTCACCAGTGAAACTGGGTGATCCAGAAAACTTGGAATGAATCTGGTCAAGGATTCAAAACATTTGCATCATAGAGCAAATAATGTTTAAGAAACCTATTCCAGGTTTTTGGAATCCTCCAGCTTCACTGATAAAATCCTCCATCTTTGGATCCTCCATCTTCTCCAGATGGTTCACCCATGATCCTCTATCTTCTTCATTCTTAAAGAACTTTTATAAATCAGGCCCACTGCATACTGGAAGAAACAAATCCAATGACTTGAGCTGTGCTCATGTGATCATTATGATGCCCTCCCTGTACAATACAATCGTCTGCAGTCATCCCATTAAAGTGAAACTCCAGTCAAAACTGTTTATGAAGTAGAACATTCACCACATTTTACTGCTGTTTGATGTCTTGTAACAATGAGACTGTACCCCTTGTAGTCACCGAGATAGAATGTGAATAGAAATCAAAAATACTGTAGCGGAATATTCAATTGCATGTGATTTCCTCTTGTTTTGTGAGGGTTTTCTCTGACTTTCTGTTGTAGCTCCCGGACAGGAGTCAGTGAGCCAGACCCTTTTAGCTGGGCGCACCACCAGCCACTTTTCAGTAACCACCTGGCTGTTTTTGGGTGGTTACTGAAGAGTTGGGTCACAATACAGGCGCTGCCACCAGCCTACAACTTTTTCCCACCTGGCTTAAAAAATCGCCTGGGTTCAACACTGGGAGTCATAGCTCGACAGAAATCTCCCCGCTGTGACAACAGCGAAATCCTGACAGCTGGGTTTTCCTCATTCAATGCATGGGGTCCTAGGGTAAAGTGTAACTAAACATAAAAAGGGTATTTATTGCAGGAGGACAGGTGAGGTCCCTTCTATCTTCAATAAAAGAGACTTACCTGCCTGATTGCTATGTTTTCTTTATTGTACCCTGAGCTGCATGTACAGATAAATATATGGTGCCGGTATCCCCGAATCCCCCGGGCTGCTGGGAATGAATGAACTGCTGAGCCCATGTACAGGTATTGTGTCATTCCCGCCTGCTTGATCCTGAACACAGGGGAGGACCAGGTAAGGATGGAGGCACCCACAATGGAGCAAATACAGGTGAAGACCTAAAATTGTGTCCAGGCAGGTAAGTTTATTGTATTACACCTGTCCCTTCTGCAATAAACAGCCTGCCCTCTCATCATTTTTTTTCCTTTAGTTCCCCTTTAAACCACAATATATACATGACTTTTTCACGGGGCCACAGAAAGTGTAAAAACTTTACCAGGTTCTCACCTTTTCCTCCAGGTATAAAGCAACAAGAAAGTTCAGTCAGGTGTGGGGCTCTAGGAAGTTTGGGGTAAATCTGCTGAACAATACATGAAAGGCCTGGGGCAACAATACATGAAAGAACTGAAGCCCCAATACATGAGAGCTGGGGCCACAATACACCACAGAACTAAGGCCACAATACATGAGAGCTGGGGCCACAATGCATAAACAAACCTGGAACAAAATTCACAACATAACTGGGGCCACAATACATGACAGAACTGGGGTGACACCAAATACTAGAATTTGGATCACAATATATGGCAGAACTGGGGCCACAATATAAAAAGGAAATTGGGGGCCACAATACACCACAGAACAGCAAATACCAGTATTTGGACCACAATATTTGACAGAACTGGGGTCATAATGCATACCATATCTGGGGCCCCAATGCACCAAGGGGCCCCCCGCACAGAGAATGGCGCGTGTACCGTGCCGGGTCTCCCATGGCAACTCCCATCCCCCCTCACCTAGGTATTTGATGTTGAATCCCGGCGGAGGTTTGAGGGAGCGGCGCACCCAGCCCTCTCTCAGCACCCCCAGGTGTTCCTCCTTGCCCTGGATGAGGAGGACATGTTCATCTATCCATCCCAGGAAGAAAGTCTCCGCGATGGCCGCCGTCACCTTCTTGTTCCAGAAATGCTGCATGTTCTCCGCTTTAAAGTCGGCAAAGATCTCATAACCCACATGGTGCCTGGGGAGCTTGTCCCGGGACAGCAGCAATTCCTCCGCGGTGTGACTGAGGACTACAGCCAGGGAGTGCGGGGCGATCTGCAGCCCCGGATCCATGTGTTGGCTATGGCCCCGTGCACTTCTCTCTATGGGACAGCTCCCGGCACAGGACCATGCTATGTGTACACTAGGAGCGAGGATTGCCTCCTGACATGACCCTACTCGCCTGGGTGCTGCCCATTGCCCGGCTCTCAGCTCTGTGTCTGCCCGGAGAGCTGCTCAGATGTCCCGGGAGGAATTTACAGGTGCTAATAAAAGTCTGATTTATGTACATAGGGCCCTCCCCCAGCACTGACAGCCCGCACTGCACAGTGGCGCCCCCTGCTGGCTGCATGCACACACAGCACCCCCGACCCCAGCGATCCCCTTTTATGTTGTATTATTATTATTATCATAAAATATGTTCATTAAATAGGGGATTATCCTGCAGAAATGAGGAAATGGGACTTCCTTTCCCTGTCACTGGAGGGATCTACACAACAATGAACAAACACATCACAAAAATATCATAATCCTTTATAAAAATACATTGAAGAACATGTGACCACTCAATAAATATAACTTTTTTCAATGTTGAGTATTCAGATAAATAGAATAAAATAAACAAATAAGTATACAAAGCAATCAACGTACAACAAAATTAAATGATTGACAATCATTGTTATAAATGATGCTGGTAAGTGATTATTATATAATATTATTATGTACTTTTCTGCATATTACAGTGAAAATATTTAATATTTAGAAACCAGATAGGCAGCTTTAAATTGTTTCTCATTGTCAGTCATTTTAAAGAAGAACTAACGGTGAATATTTAAAAGAAAATTGTCCCATACATCTGATGACAATTGTGGCGCCATTTTCACCCGGTCTTATTCCAGGTTCTGGATATTTGGCCCCTTGATTGGCCGGCTGGGATAATAAAACTTGAGGGAGTTCATGCATTGCTGGTGGCCCCAGGGGATGTGGGGCCACTCATGGTTTTTAGTGAACATGCAGGTAAGTATGTATTTAATGCATAAGGAACATCAGGACCTGCCTGATCTCAATATTTTGTAAGCAGAACCTAATGAACATTATGTATAGAGAACTTTGGTTATCTTAATGCCCAGCTCCAGGATTGGGGTGAAACTCCCCCCCACCACATTAATTTTTGGACATTTTGTTAACATACATACCTTTCTTCCAGGTATGCTATCTCAGTTCTTTCATCACTTCTTTTATCTGAAGTCATGGAGCCTTTCCTAATTTTTTCCTCCAGCTGCAGTCTGTTCTTTCCTCTTCACAACACATTGATCACATGCAGCACATATCAGTGCGTTACAGTGTCATGGGCTAAGGCTGGCATGTTGTAGCACTTCCAGAGGATGGGTCCATGAAGGCATGGGGTGGCGGGAAGTGAATAAAATGATGTTGGGCTTTATTCGGTGCAGAAGAGCTGCGAAAGAATGTAACAGAGGACAAAACCAGAATGGAGGGGAGTAATAGAGCAAATGACTTTTTTATATTTTCCAAATGATTGTCAGCGTTAAACTTTTTTCTTTACACACAAAATTTTAAATTATTATTTTTTTTTTTATTGAGTAGGCAACATATAACAAAAAATAAACAAATACACATAAAAATGTATCTTCCATTTCATAGATAACACTACAAGGGAATACACAGTGAAATTATAGGGAAGGGAATACACAGTGAAATTATAGTGCAATATTTGCTGGACCAATGTTTTATACTAAGTATTTTCTAATAATACATCCACACTGACCATGTTTCCAGGAAACTATCAGCAGTTTTCAGCAGTTATGTTAATAATTTAGGATGGGACTGTTCCTTTTGTCCTTTTGTATCGCCTTTAAACATGAGATGCTAAAACATTTTCATGTCCTAATTTTTCTTTTTTCAAAGAGAACATTGTATACACTTCTGCTTTTATTAAAAGTAAAATAGGTATTCAGGTTACATTAGAACCAAAGTTTTGGCTTGGTAATGGTACTTTTTACCTGTCTGTATAGAATATTCAGAGAATAAACTGGATGACCTGCACAGTAATTAGGTGTAGGAAACTCATTATGGAGCTTGGTTGGGTCAAAACAATCAATCACTTTGTTTTATCCTTTGTAGAGTAGCCTTGAGCAATCCTAAGGTCATGGAAGGTGAGACTGGCCAGCTTTGTCTATGCATGATCCAAAAATATAGAACACTTAGTGTAACAATTATTCAGTCCTGTGTCTATTTCCAGGATTTAAAAAAAGTATTTTTTATAGTCTTTACCCCTTAATTTTTAGCGTGATTGTAATGTTTTACTCATAAAGTGCAAAGGGACAGGTTCACAGGCTCATCCACACTACCTGGTATTTCACATAACTTTGTCAGGTGACCACAGAAGCACAGAAGAGGGAAGCCTATCCTACCAACCAAAGAACATAACTTTTTGCATATAACTGAACAGAAGCATATATATATATATATATATATATATATATATATATATATATATACATTTAATTATGCACACGCTGCAAGGAAAAGATCCAAGTCAAGACTTAACCCAAAACCCTCCTTTGTGGTGCTGGAAAGTGAACACTGCATCAGACTGTCTTTGCAGCATTGAACTGACACTAGATTAACTAATGCTAGTGTTTTTGATACTTGGCAACTTGGTTAATGTCAGGATCTCTTGAGCATTTAAAAACTCTGCACAATCTAATATTTGTTGATGTAAAATCAAAACTATTAGCAATAGATGGAGAAATCACTTAGACATGGGACAGCCATAGTTTAGCTGAAAATCCAATCTCAGCCTAATGTAGATCGGTATGGACTGGACCTGGGATTGAACTCTGTTGCATTCTATCTAAATGATCATGCTTGCTTGTTAGAGCTTGTTTGTAAACCTTTCATAAACGATTTGCATTGCTTATGGCAATCAATCAATATCTGTCAATACTTACATTAAAAAACAATGAGGAGGAGGCATCAGTTAAAAAGTAAACATTTTTCTGATGATTTTTGTTTGGTATTTTAAATTTGTGGTTGTACGTTGTCCTCTCTTTGTTTTCACAAAGTCACAATCTGATTAGGAAAATACAACTGATTCATACAATAAACTGCAATGGCTTGTCTAAATCATGATAATAAAAACTGATGTGGGCAGACACAAGTATAATTAGTTTTAGAGGTGGTTTGGAAAAGACATATGAGAATACATTGACTGTATAATAAAATTCCTACAAGTCCATACCTGCTCTGCACATCAAAATGGAAACTTCACATAAAGATTCTCCTTTTTTAAGCTTTTGCTAGTTTTTTTCACACAGGGTGTTGTACTTATGGTTACTTTTATCCTCTAGTCCAACCATTCTTAAACAGGATTTCATGGAACCCTGGGATTCATCCAGATGTTGATAGGGGTTCCTTGAGCTACAGTGGATTGGTCTTTCATTTGATGGTGCCTGCATAGTCACCAGGCCAACACTGCTTTGCAGAGCCAGTGGTATGACACCTAAGACATTTCTAGGTGTCTGTAAAGGTGCCATTCTGACAACAAATGTAAGGGGAATGTTTCTGCATCCACCCTGATAAATTACATTTAGCAATAATAATGAGATATGATATTTAGGTCAAGGGTTTTTCTGGGGTTAAAAGGTTGAGAAAGGCTGCTCTAGTTCATAGGCTACCAGTGGTTCATGGGAGATGCTGGTCCAAAGTCAAAGATCTAAATAATGTATTGCTACATGATACAAGCTAACTGCTTTTTATGTTTATTTTCCAATGTGTTTACCAAACTCTGGAGTTACCCCACCAACCAATCAATTAGAGTCTTGTATGTTGAACTTACCCATCTTAGATCTGTGGTGACAATGGCAAATGGATAGATCCTAAAGTGGTTGGTAGTGATGTTTAAAAATGATTTTACCATCAAATCCTATTATAGAGGGGAAGAAGATTCTAAAAACTATCCTAAATTTCAAAACAGTTTTTAACTGTCAACACCCCCATTCCATAGAGCAACTTTAAATAACAGATGACAGCATTTTGTAAAAAAAAGTGAAACTAGGAGAATGTGAAATCTGATGATAGAAAAACAGAAAAAATAAACTGTATCTAAAGGCAAACCATTTTTAAATATTAGATAGCATAGGAAGAGTTAAAAATCACTGGAAGTTTTTGTGTGTGTCTGTGTCCTAATAGGGAGATTTTCCTTCACTTCCTGTCCTGTAGACTCAATAGAAAGTAAGAAAATATCTTTTAATATAAGGGGAAGAAAGTCAGGAAAAATGGCCGCATTGGAAGAGTTTGCCTCTATTTCTATTGTGACGGCAACTCGAAATTTATCTTTATTTTCATTCCCAGTGACATTGGGTGACTTTGGTGATAACACATAACACAGAAAAGGAACAATAATTCAAACAATAGTTACCTTGGAATTATGAGAATGGTCCCATAAAAGTTTATATTTATTTCTCAAGTGTTATTTGTGTAAATTTATTGTAGAAGGCATTTAGGACATAATAATTTAGGACTTGAAAAGTTTGTGAAGCAACTCTTCATGTTGGTATGTAATGCAGATAAATAAACACAGTGTAAAGCCTGTACATGTAGCAAGTTAATGGTTCTGGTATAACTAACACAGCTTTGAAGTAACACTTCAGGGCAGACAAGGTTTCACTTATGACCCTTAATATTCTCTTGCCCTCAGGTGGCTGTCCTTTTACTGATATCAATTAGTATTCTAATTACTAAAAATGAAAAATGTAGTAATGTGTGTAAGAACATTATTACGGGTCTGTGTCAAAATAATCAAATTTGTCTCATGTTGTTTGGAGCCTGGGGTCTTCTGTATTAAAATGTGATACCCAATGGGTGTTTTCTGTTTTATAATGTAAAGCAAAAGTAATGTGTAATAGGTCTATAGACTTTTAAAATCAAACACCTTTAGTACATTCTAAAACACGAAGCGCTCTGCTTATAAAACAGGGTAATATTACGTTCCCCAAATCATTCCCTCATGGGAATCTTCCAGGTCCATGTTTTTCAATGACAGGGTAAGATGGCACACGGTTCTGAGACAACATAGATGTCCTTGGCATACATAAAACAGCCTTTGTTTTCAGTTTGTTAAATGCCACTAGTAAAAAGTGAACTTGTCACAGACAAAAGAAATTCAAACCACGCAAATAATAAAAAATACAAAAATGTTTTTTTTTCCAGGAACACTGCACGTGAAACAATATAAATCGGGAGATCTGGAGATAAAGACATCGTAATGTTTGACTTTGACTTCTTCTGTAAAGAATGAAGATGACCCTATCTTGAACTTCAAAGGCTTCTTTTTTGTTGGTGTGGATATACATTATATTAATGGACCATTAGATGGACAATTAGAATGACGTGAATGGGGTTAAGGCCAAGCCTGCCTTAGTACAAAAAAGGAAATATTTTGTATATGGTTTCTGCTTCATGTATCATGTGGTCTACTATTCACCACCAAATGCAGTTTTCACTGAAGCAAAATTCTGTGTATACGTTGGTAAATTATATGGTGTGTTTGCATTGCCTGGTTTGTTACTGGTTCTCTTATCTTCAGGCATGGAGACAAAACTGTCATAAGTCATTGGCTTTACTAAAGACATAAAGTCAATATATTTTTTAATTCAAATATGTAAAATGTGCATTGCACACACCCTAATGTGATCAATTTTCTGCTGTTATCCTTCTTTAGCTTACATTCCCATTCCCAGAGTTTGCAGAACTGCATATTTCATATATGTATACTTCTGATCACTGCTAGAGCCTGTGTTGATGGGCTTTGGGCTTGTGTCAAAGACAAGAGTGTAAAATTCTACTGAAATAATTTAGAATTCACTTACAGGCACATCTGACCTACTGCTGACCTCCTTTTGCATTTCCATGGACTCGTATGAGAATGCAAAACCAGCCAAACAAAAGCCTGTGGTCACAAATTTAGGTGTGCATACATGTACATTTTATACATGGCATATTATATATGTAAATTTGTGATGCACATGTGTCATAACTCTAGCACTCATCAGTTATCTGTGTAGGTATTGTTCAACCATGATAAAAGCACATCTGCACATTTGCTGCTCCTTAATGTTCAGATTCATTGCTCACACTTGCATAGAGACCATTATTATGAATGGAACACAGACTACCTAGAAATTCGCAGGTATCAAATCTGTGCATGTATAGGCAGCATTACACAAACCAACTTACATTTTTGTGTCATGATTATCTTTATTTTTGTTTCATAACCAAAGACCTGTATCCTCGTAATCTGTATTATTTGATGAGTCAAGACTGAAGCTCAACTACGGATATATAAATACAGCTGTTTCCTGACAGTGTGTGGATGCCTGAAGGTATTATGTGATTTGGCACTTATAAAAACACCCAGGTTAGGTGGGGCTGCTCCAATTATATGTTGTCACCTAACCCTACAGGCGGCAGTTTATTGCTTTAAAGGACCACTAAACCTGTACTGCCACTTGGTTTATACAGAGGAGCTATTATAGCACAAACAAATAAATGTGCCATTTTATAAGCTTATCCAATTACTGAGATACAGTTTTTATCTTAGGGCAAGTATACAATTCATTTTTAAGGACATCACTATCAATTTCTGTTTAACCCTAAATAAATAATAACCTGGATTAACCTAACTACATTCTAACAGATCCAGTTATTAGAAATTTCAAAGTGAACTTTAGTTGACATACATCCTTTTATAATTAGTCACTGCATGCAATGTCCTCTGTTCCATTGTCTTTTTTATTGTAAATTCTGGTAATCTTTTTGTCATCTCTTGGAGTTTTTAACCTTAGTTACTTTTGATACATTACCATTACATGACTCTGTACAGACGTGCCTGTACTGTGTGGACTTCCCTTCAACATACACATTGCTAGAAGCTCAAAGCTGAACTTCAGCCAAGCAGCATTATACACCGACATGTATTCTTTAACCACCAAAGAATTTTTCATTTTTTGGAGTCTTGACCTACGGGCACCCCTACTATATAGTAAAGCAAATACTGGGATCTTCGGTACAGCAGCAAAACAGCGTGGTCAAGAAAACACCTCCAGCCCACTAATGGATTATTAGGGAACCAAAAGCACACTAAAAAAAGATCACCCCTTTGCTCACTTTGTTCTCTTCTCCTATTATTATTATTATTATTATTATTAATAATATTACCCAGTAGTAAAAATAATAAAGAGAACAAAGTAAACAAAGGGGGGATCTTTTTTAGCGTGCTTCTGGTTCCCTAATAATCCATCAGTAGGCTGGAGGTGTGTTCTTGGCCAAGCTGTTCTCCTATTAGCAAATGTGAAGCAGAAATGTTTCAGGTCCAGGCTGGGTGCTAACTATGAATCCCTACATAGTTAATATTGAAAAGCAAGTGTCGCTAAAAAAAGAAGGGAGTGCAGTATTTTCAGAATTCCTGTGTGAAAAAAATAAGTAAAAAGCATTTAGAATACAAATGAGTTAGTCTCTAGTCATCTGCAGTGTATTACATTTTGTACAACATTGTTTTTAGATTTAGAAATGCTTTAATGTTTGTGGTTGTTGCCACAAACAGTGTATAATATTAATAACAGGTGACCATGCCAACATCACATAGTTACATAGTAAGTCAGTTTGACAAAAGACATAAGTCCATCAAGTTCAACCACTAGGGAAATAAACATATTGTAGATATAAAACCATATAAAACATAGTTGATCCAGAGGAAGCAAAAACCCCTGGTACAATTTGCTTCATCAGCGGAAAAAAATCCTTCCTGATTCCATGAGGTAATCAGATGTTCCCTGGATCAACAGTCACTGTTATTTTTACTTTAAAGCCTTAATACCCTGTTATATTCTGTGCTTCTAGAAAATCATCCAGCTTTTTCCTAAAGCAATCTATAGTAGTTGCTAAAACTACTTCCTGAGGGAGCGGATTCCACATTTTCACAGACCTTACAGTGAAGAATCCCTTCCTTATCCGGAGCTTAAACTTCTTTTCCTCCAGGCACAAAGAGTGCCCTCTTGTTCTTTGTAATGATCTTAAGGTGAATAATTAGGAAGAGAGTTCTCTATATGGACTGTTTATATATTTATACAGGGTGATCATATCCTCCCTTAAACATCTCTTCTCAAGGCAGAATAGATTCAGTTCAGCTAATCTCTCCTCATAGCTGAGCTCCTCCATTCCTTTTATTAGTTTAGTTGCCCTTCTCTGCACTATCTCCAATTCCACAATGTCCTTTTTGTGAACTGGTGCCCAAAACTGGACTGCATATTCCAGATGTGGTCTGACCAATGCTTTGTACAGGGGCAGGATTATGTCTCCATCTCTGCAGTCTATTCCTCGTTAATACAAGAAAGTACTTTACTAGCTTTAGATATTACAGCTTGGCATTGGTTGTTACCTTGTGGAAAGGAGCAGTTACCAGAAGCTGAGGGGCCTAAAAGTCATTTTGTACATTGCATATGCAGTCGCATATTCACTTAACTGCCATTGCTGTGTATAATTACTTTCCTTTTTTCTACCCTGCTGCTCCCATAAACTGCTGAGAGTGGTAAAATGAAGTAATGGTTATTTCCAAATGGAGTTGTGGGGAAAGGGGGGTATTTAAATTAATGTTGGTTTGCTCAGCAGAGACATCCAATTTTCACGGTAAATGCAAATTGTTCTGTCTGAAAATATGACATAATGGCAACGCCACCTATGCAGTGTTACAATATGTCCTATTGCCCAGAGGATTCCTGCTACCATGTCTCTACAGATATTCTGTTGCAGTGTTTAGTGGTATCTAAGAGACTAGGGATCAAGGCAGCAAACGATACTCAACTTAAGCAGTTACATGTTGACATTAGCATTTGGTAGTTTGTTTAATTCATGTGAATGTGATCAGGCTGATGTAAATAATCTTATCAGTGGGTTTAATGTTCTAAAACCCTTGATTTTGTTTGCAGTTTGTAATCTGTGCCAGGACAAGGTTATTTAGCACCATGGTGAAGATGCCAGGGTGTTCCCTCCCTTCATCATTTGTATATTTTTAATGAAAAAGACAGAAGGCGGACGGGACGTGGTTAAGGGTGCATGTGTTTACCAGCATTCTGCAGGTGCATTGTGCGTTCAAAGTTAAAGCACATAACTCTATAACATGTTACTGCAACCTGAATGTGTGAGTCTGGCCTAAAGGACTGTTACTGTTTATGCACAAATAATGTGTACGTAAGTTTTTTCTGTGTGCGTGCACTTTCTGTATAATCTTTGTTATATGACAATTTACTTGCTAATCCTTCAGATGTGTGTATGAGATTTAGGACCTCATAATGAGACAGCAAAAGAGCTAGAACCACTGAGCTTTCATTTATGCCCTTTCTGTGGGTCGGTATCTGGGTGCCCACCACAAATCTCACATCTGAGGAGAGGTGATATTTTCACATATCTTACCCCCTCCCTGTGGGTAGGCCCAGACACCAATGATGCTCTTCATATATTTTACACCCTTCGGGGGGCAGGCCCAAGTAGTGGTGCTTTAATTCCCAAATCCCTATCCCTTCCTGTTCAATCTGAACACTGGCGCTGTAATTTAAATCTGTGCATAGCTGGCAGACAGGGAATGAGGAAAGCAGGGTCTGACTATGGGCTGGCCCAGTTTATAATCTTATGTAGTTGGAAAATATTTTATATGCTCGTTAAATACACTATACAAATTGTGCTTAATAAAACCACTGTTTTATAACTGGATTTTTTCATTATAAATTCAATCTGACTGATTGGAAATGGTGAACATTATGGATCAGTTACCTCTTTAAAGTGGAACTCATGGCAAAAGAATAATCATTGAGTAAAAATACTGTTTATCATCATATCTGCCAAATGATTTATATTCTTCTGTGTGATTCACACAGATCTAGGAAGATCATTCTGATACCTCCTGTTTCAGCTTTACTCCTCCTGGATCACCTCCTGCTAAATGGACAAATGTACCGTAATAATTGTAAGTTACAATCCTATACCAAGTGTAAATGTGCCATCTTCCTGGCTGTGTTTAAATCACACAACTAACAATTGTACAGAATGAGTCATCCTTTGGCAGGTATAGCAGTATAAATACTATAGAAATGGGTATTGTAAAATTGAAATCCATGCAAACAGCTAAATACAAAAATGAAATAAACATTTAGAAGATGTTACCTGCCAAAAGATTTCCATTTTTGTCCATGCAATCTGAAGTTTACACAGCCCTTCACACGGCGGTGTCTTTTCTCTACCAGCATCCTTCTGATTGGATAGTGAAACAGCAGCAGTCAACTAATGAAGTTATTCTTTTCTTCCTAGCAGACGTTCCTTGCCAACATATTTGTATGGAGGACATCTGATTGACTTACAGCATTGCCTCTCACAGTCAAGTGCTACCATATTGGGCATTGCAAAAAATATCAGATCAAATTCAGGAATGCTAATTGCACTTGGAAAAATGCATGTGATCATTTACTAATGAATACAGAGCTGCAATAATTTGTTTCTTTTTTATGTATAGGGAGTTTAGCTTTAACATTATATTTAACTGTCCCAGTTGGTAGAGGCCATCACATTTTTTGATATATAGAAAAGAAAATACATTAAAAGCTTGCATGACAAACATAGTAGTTAGAACACTGGAACAGCAAGCAAGTAAAAATGTAAATGGATGATCCTTCTGGAATTAAAGCAGTTTATATATTTATATAATATAATATTCATTGTCCAGCACCTGCCCTGTAAGGTCATCTGGACTGTGTTTATCATGCTTTTACTTTATGTATGGATTATTCAAAAGAGAAAGGTAAGTGAAATATTGTCGGGTAAATATTACAATAATACCTCAATATGTCCCACTGAAAGTGCACTACTGTTTCCCTAGGTTTTTTAATCTTTACCCCTTTTAATCTTTTAGTCTTCAAACTAAAATCTGCAAATTTGTTTCCGCAATTGAAAAATACATGTTTACTTAAGACACATATTCTTTTGCAGAATGAGTGTTTCTGGATCAGGCTTCTATAGTAAAAGTTATTACTGCCTGCAAGTCACATTCACTTTTCTTCTGGTCTCTGGTAAAATATTTTATCCTGACATTGAACTCTTCTTCAAATAAACCTGTCAGGAGAATAACAGCCCCATTGCTGACCTTTTTTTTTAAAGATCTTAGTTGCCTGGGTGGTACACTGAACCATCAACTTATTGCTTTGTTTACATGGAACACGTACACAGGTCAGGGAAGTCAGACGTACCTATCTGCATAACTCACAGGTCAGTGACTCAAGTATTGAAGTCAGGGGCTTGGCTTGACATACAACAATTAGCACATAATGCATAGGTCCATAGCAGCCGATGATGTGTTCCTCCACTCCCCAGCACCAGAATATCGGTCATCCTGTACAAGAAGCATTAAATTCATTTTCAGCCGGTGGGAAGGGACATTGTTACATATTTTTTTATGCTGAAATTTAGGCTTTAAAGATGAACTCAGGACACAAATACTTTATTTATGTTTTCCAACAGCCGCAAAGGAAATAAATAAATTTTGTTTGCAACAAATGCCGTTGCACACTCAGATATTACCTTGAAAAAGAAGCAGCAACATCATCAATGTGATCCACATAGCCTATGCAGAGAGAATAGTTGGGAGGGATCCACCAGGTCCCATCCAATACAAGATACATGCAAAAAACTACAGGAGGAGGTGGATACAAGATCAGTCACCCTACACAAGGAAAAATAGAAACAGCAACTAGTCCTAAATACAAGACGCTCCTGCACAAAATGAAAAGAATCATGCTGGATGGCTGCACAGATCTGAAAGAAACACACAAAACACACTAAGATTTAGGTAAGAATATATGTATTATATTTAGGCACCATTTTTTATACTACAGTTCAGGAAATGTTTTAGCATCAATGTGTAGTAAGTAAAAGAAAAAAATAATTTAAAGGCTCTAAATATGAGGGTAGGCCAAGGCTTTAGTAAGTATGCATTTAGGGCAGAGGGTAGGAATGGGATGTTAGTTTAGATGGAGGAAGTAACCAAAGAGTTAGTGCATTTATCCCCTTTAGGTCATTATGTTACAGAATACCAGGTCTTAATTCATAGCAACGTTTCTTAGTATTTAAAAAGTGCTATTTGCACTAATTGTGCATCTAAAATACTGCTCCTTAAAAATGACCATATATATATATATATTTTAATTCATCATATGCTGGCATATTAGTAATGCAAAGTGCAATGATGGTATAGGAAGTAGAGTAGCAAATATCACATTTAAAAAGAACCGTGCAGGGTATGGCGGATTTTGATTGCTGACTGTGTCTCAAACAGGAATATTTTAAAATGTGGGTCTTTACTTTTCCATAGCACAGTTCATGCTTACTAGAATAGATATTGGCAATAAGTACAGATTGCATGTTTTATCCGTAGAAACTCTTCATAATATTTGCCTGGCTGCGGCTCCCAGGTATGCACTAGTAAATACCAGGATGGGATATCCTTAATTGTAGCTTAGAAAAATGTCAGCTAGAATAGTTTTGTGAATGTTATGGAAACACTGATTGATATTTCTATAAATAACATCATTCTTTATTGCTCAATATTTGCCCCATTCCCATGCAGACTGGGCTGTGCAGCACCTTCTTTCCTTTTCTTAGGTAGTTTGCCTAAGGCACTGCTCATCTCAATCCTGTGGTCACCTATAAAGAATACAGGCATGTTTTTCATGTCCTGTTTGCTCTCAAAGCCAATCTTATCTCGCTTCCTCTGAGAATGCTATGGGAACAACATTCCAAATTCTTTAGATGCAGGATAACCTTATATGACCCAATAATGTTTTGTCATAAATCACTGCTAACGCTTTGTATTCTCAATGCAAGACTTCATGTTGTCGTAAAAAGCAAAGGTAAACCCAGTATTGCTTTGTAATGATTCTGGTATACACATACTGTAAATATTTTCTAATTACATTATAGCATTGTATTTATTTTATTTAAAATTTCCCCAAAAGTATAGTTTTAGCTCATTGTCAATTGTTTGACAAATTTTGTGTTTATGAGACACTTTAACTATATAGTTTATGGTAAGAAGTGACTAAAAGAAAAACAACTCCCATGGAATCAGCATGTAGCACTAGAAAACAGTTTTAGAATAAAAGTTATTCATGTGTCTTATTCCATCACATATCCTTAAAAATATTTCATCATGTTTGGACATTGGGCAGATTTATATTTTTTATCGAGCCATATTTTTTTTGAGTCTGTGTGGCAAGAAACGAAACCCCAATGAACATAAAAATGTAAAACTGCATGCACGTCAACACAAGAAATTTGCAGAGGAGGGTAGTTGCTTCAAGAAAGGGTGTTGAACTCTTCGAATCCCCCAGGCTGCAATGCTCCCTGCAGGGCACAAGGCACTTTAGTCCACTTTGCTTAATCCAGGCAGGTCTCCTATCTTCTGGGACCAGCTAGAGCAGTGGTCCCCAACCTTTTGGACCTCATGGACCTCTGATTTCACGCACATGCATGGGGAGCTGTATGTCACTTAAAGGGCAACACACTTCCCCCAGAGTGTCGTCATGATGTCAGAACGCGCCTACTCCCCCATCGCAGGCTCAGACACAACTCACCCACTGCCCTGAGCTTGAAATCTGTATGGGGACATGGTCCACGGCTCTCGCCAGTGTGCCCCCCCATCAGGGTCCTTCTCCTGACCTTGCTGGGGGGCGCACCGGCCAGAGCCGCAGACCACCAATATTTTCGCTGTTGGCAAACACTGAGTCAGTCCACTGAGTACTAGGCTTGAAGCTGTCTCAAATAGAGACTCCCACTTGGAGAGAGGAACAAGCCAAAAGGCCAATGATCCTCTCCGCCAACATAAGGGAAGACCCTGAACAACCTGCATTATCTGTCTTCAGTTAAGTAAAAAGTGGTCATGCAAAAAAAGTTCAATGAATAAATCAATGCAAAGTGCATAACACACAGAAAAAAATGCCCTTTAAGCTAGCCAAAAGACCTACCCAAAAGAGATGTTATACTAAAGATCACCGCGGGGTCCCAAACCTATTGTGATTATGCAGTGCCCAAGGGTGCCACCCAATAGAGGCACGGACACTGCTGGCTCTCAGTATTCCCAGCCTCTGGCTAGACTCAGTGGACCCATCTTATCAGAAGCCACTGGTACCATCAGGATTTTTTTTTATAGAGAAACTTCTAGGCTTGAATAGGGTGTAAACCTAGGCTTGACACCTTTCAGAATGATACTTCCAGTCTCCCATCATATCATGTAGAGTACTCTACAACCAGCACACCTAATGGATACAAGGACATAAGCGCATTTCCTTGCTCAGTGAACATTTCCTTCCCTACTGAACACTGATAACAACAGATACTACACTTGATCTTATCCAAAAGCCCCAGAAGCAATTCCAATTGGCAAATGTTTTAGGTTACTTGGGCATCATCGGTAATAAATGGAAAACATGGCTTTAAATAGGGGTAAAAGGGAATCAAAAAATCCCCTTTGAAGGACAACACATCCTTCCTATCACATATTCCAAAATGAAAGGATTATCCCTAGTTTGAGGATAGTGGACATGACCATTCAAATATTTTTTATTATAAAGTAAAACAAATAATTACTGATGACACTTGTCCTCCAAATAATCAAGCATTAATTATTTAATAGGATCAAGAGAACTGATTAGAAAGAAATTAACTGTTTAATGTGAAGTCCCATGATCATCCTAAAAAGTAAAAGGTGGTTCTTTTTTATTCCTTCCAGAATTGGCCTACATGGTTAGTATTGGCCCATAAATGTAAATGCATATATTTATTTAATGTCTTCATCATTCCATAATAATACTATAACAACAGTAATTTCATAGGCCAATGATGTTGAATGTTTATATGGGCACAGCATAGGTGGATGCTAAATAGATTGACTCTACCTGACATTTGTTAACTTGACATTTGTTAAAATATTTTTTTATTAATTACAACATACTATATTGCTTAAAAAATACCAATTAATAACAATTTTTTTGCATAAATACAGGTTTGGCACACAGTTGACTGTTTGGCACACTGTTGTGAGGTTGACAACATGAAAACAGCTAGCTAAACCCTTGAAATAACTATATGTGTGCTATTTTATATGCAAAATTATTTGTATGTCTGACCATCAGTCCTGGGATATGCACAGTTGTAGCGGACAACAGAGCCAAATTGTCACTTACTTGTCCTCACCATCTGATTGGAAAGTGAAGACACTGCAGCCGTATAGTAATGAACCATCCCTATATATTCTCTCTACTTCTGTTGGAATATTCCCTTAGAGTGCTTGTGGACTATAGCACAAGTGATCACACTCTTCTTAGAGTCCAAGTACTGCCATATAGGGGACTACAAAACGTTGATACCAAAAGTACAAATTACATTTAAAAATATCTTTATTGAATTTTTAAACAAAAACATAAGATTTTTGATTTATACCTTATAGTTCATATATAAGTATTTAAATTTCCCCCCTCGGTGTGTCATAGATTTTTTAGTGCAAACACTTTGGAAAGTGAACCCTTAACTGAGCAGAAAATTATCTTTGAAGTTGACATTCTTGATGAAGAGATTGCACTTCTTCCCTTTTAATGACTACTTAAGATAAGGGTCAGCTAAAGAAGCATTGTTTAAATATTTATCTATATTTCTTTTCATAAAAAGTGTTGAGAGTTTTTACAGGAAAATATAAATAAAATACTCACCAAGATGATAAAGAATTGTATACACATATAAAAATGGAATGAGCTGTATATTATAAATTTGAAAATTCATTTCCTGGCCACACTCTAATAGTCTGCTGATCGCCTTTAGCTTTGGCTACAGCTTGCATTTTCTGTGGTATCATTTCAATAACTTTATGCAATGCCACAATACTTATTTCCATCCAGGGTTGCAATATTTTTTGCCAAGATCTTGTATTACATATGGGAGAGATAGACAGCTGTGTAATGTCTTCTCCAGTACATTCGAAAGATTATGAATGGGATGTACTGGTTAAGGTATGGAGTCTGTGAGGGCCAATCCACATGTGAAAATGATGTTTCATGTTCCCTAAACCACTCCTTCAAAGACTGGGCCTTATAATTGGAAAATGCCTGTGCCATTCAGAAAGTAAAAATCCATTGATGGAAAAACCTGGTCACATAGAATATATTTAGGTAGTCGACTGACTGTACTGAGTTTTGGACCCATAATTTGCTGAACCTCAACCTTTTTCATCTTCTGAACACCAGCTCCTCCATGCTGCGGAACTCTGCATAACTTTTCATTATTGAATTTTTTCTCACTCTGAAGAAAGAGTATTTTCAACCATTAGCACTACTTATCTACCATCCCTGATATATATCTGGGGTCAAACAACTAATACATATCTGCTAGCGATCTCTAAACATCCCCTGAGGAAGCAAGGGCGAAACGCGTTGGGGCAAGAGAAGTTATACTTTCACCTATTGAACCCTCTAATACTATACAGCCAGGGATTTAAACTGTCTAGCTAATTGGTCTGACTATACCCATGATGCTAATGGGTTAACACTTTTTCTACTTTTTTGTAAATTCTTATAATTGTCTGTGACAAAATATCACAATATAGGCTTACTTTGCCAGAAAAAAACAGCTTTCCTGCTCCTCTTATTTATATGCATATATTTAAACTATGGGGTGGCAATAATTATGCTTTACCAGGTGCTATTGCTTTACTATCGGTACCTGTAACGAACCTCAACCTGATCAACTGAAGCAACTCCAGATCCGGGGGGGGGTCTAATACTCCATGGTTTAAACCACTAAGCAGAGAATTCCTAACACTTTCTAAAAGTTTCATTGCCTTATAGATATTGAGATGATTAGTTGTCCAGTAGTATTGAAATGTTTGCTAACATTTGGCTAACTGTTCCTAATGTTTTCAAAGTGTAATTTTAATATATTAAATCATTATATGCCATCAAAGTCCCATTTTTCTTTTACTTTTAGGCATTCAAAATTATTTTGAATTTTAGGAGATGGAGCATTATATTAATATTAGTTTACAAATTATACCATTGACCTACAAAATACATGTATGATACATATTTATTGTGCAGTACAGTATGCAAGAGTTTCACAGACACCAAAACTGAATGGATCATTTTTCAAAAGATAACAGAATATATGCTTTGGAGTTAGCTTCAATAAAAATTACTTCTTGCTCGTGCCAGTAAGAGAAAATAACTGTTTAGTGTAAGTGGTCAGTGTAAGCAAAAAATGTTTTGGCATTGGTTGTCAGTGAATGGAAAACTTTTTGTTTGTGGTTAGAGGGAGGAAGGCTTACCAAGCATCAGTGATCATGGGGTGGTCTGTGAGAGTGGCCCAGTGTTGGTGTCAAAAGGTACAAAATGATGTACTGCTACAAGCGTGGGGGTGCCAGACAGCAAGCATGGTCACAGACAAAACTGAGGTCAGGGCACACAGCTGGCATAGTCATAAATAAACAGTTGGCAGGTAGTCAAGAACAATATGCGGGTAGGAACTGCAACTCAATATGCACTCAAGATCCAGCAATGCCTACCATATCAGAGGGGAGGCCTGACATGTGCACTTAAAGTTCTGCACAGGATTAGTTTCCATGAATAAAAAGTACAAGCACAGAGAGCTATTGCAATCGGGAGAGTAGAAGACACAGGAGGTGAACACAGAGGGAGTGCCTGAAGCATAGCCAAAATATCTGTACTGGCATAGTCAGTTTGCATCCCCATATTGGACATACAGTGCCCCTTGCCTTTGTATTCCTTGCCCTCATCTCTGTAGTCTGAATACAGGTAGTGAGTTTACATATAAGCTTCCTGTGGAAACAAGCCACGTCTCGAAAAGAAATTGTTGGCCAAGAAGATAGATATTTTCCTTTTTGCACAAACCAAAGTAACATTGCAAAGATCCCAGTGAAGATAATTTAAACAATTAATTTAATAGTATTAACAACATAAAAGTAATAAATTCATAACGTTCTTAGAAGTAAAGAACTTGTATAGCCAATGGAGACTGTGCTTAACCTTCCCATGGGCAATAAAAATTTTCCATGGCAATTTTTTTACCTTTGTGAGAAGACATGTTAACATTTGTCGCTGTGTCAAGGAGGAGTTCAAAATTGAATTTTTGGATTTGTATGTCAGGTTCACACTTCTCGTTTATTTGGAGTGTTTTAAAGCAGACAGCAAAGTAACTCAGACTCCTTTTTCACTTGTACCTTTTGTTAACCTGCTTACCATCTTGTATTAACAGCAAACACATTACAATGCATGTACTGCAGTGCTGCAATTGAATGTTGTCATTCAATTTGATCAGTACGTTAACACAATGCACTGTAGTGCACCAGGAACACACAAATGTGAATAATTTGGGTGATGCATTCCTTAAAAATGCGTGGCATGCAGCATTCTTGGTGCGTTGAGGACCATTCAAAATGAATGGAATTTTTACACAAAACACAACCTATGGGAATGAAAGGAGCCTGGTAAAAGAGCAAAGATTGGATTGTAGGGTTAAAAGTGCATATTTCATATTCTTCACATTTATGAGATAACATTTAGGCAGAAGAACAGAGACCTCAGTAAGCCTAAGTAGTATATTGTAATAAAGAGCATACACTTTATGCTGGAGGCTTGTGAATGTCATCTGTACCTTTTTTTTACACCCAATATACTTTCTAAAAATTTTGCCTTATTTGTGTCCAATTGTACACTGAAGGATGATATACAGAAGGTTGTGTTATGCAGGCGCATACACCCATACATACCTTAGAATGAATTTCCTAATTGGGTTCACTAAGACAATATTTGGATCTTGTATGGCAAAAGAAATAATGCTAGTTTCTCACACTTTTAAAAAACAGACTAAACAAATGTGGAGTCATCATTGTTTTTAATTATGCCTCGTTTTATTAGTGGCCTTTGATTTTTGGGATTTTCCCATTGTTATAGACAAAACATAATACAACATGCCCCTAGTTAGGTCATTAGACTAAAGGCTGATTTGTAATTTCCTATGCAGCAGGCAAGTAAATGTCTAAATATTTAGGCACTTAACTATAGTTTTGCAGAACCTCTTCATGTCAAAATGACATTTCTTTTAGGTGCAATGGAAGTCTGCTACTTATCCCAATTAAAGGATTACCAGTGTAAGTGGCTTGTGCTAACATGTTCATAGAAAAGGTGAGAAAATGCACCCTTTTTTTCATTGGATTCTTTAACTATTGTAAGTAGACATGGGAGGACAAGCAGGAATGATCTGACAAATATTGGATTGCTGAAGAATGTAAATTTATGTTAGTGGAAGCTTGAGTAGTATAGCAAGACCTTTTTGGAACTGACTTATCTTGAGGAGAAGGAGGTGCAATAATATCTAGGTCATTTATTTATAGTATCATTGCGTATTGATTCAATGATAATAATTGGCTGCAGAAGTGAAGATTAGTCTGCTAGTACCAATACACAAGATCACTGAGCACCTTTGAAAGTGCACCCTTAGCTGCAGTATTCAGAGTCCACAATCTAGGTATTGAAATGTTAGGTTTCTCTATGGAGAGGATCTGGACAGGCTTCCTGAACTCCAAAATAAAATATCAGCTGTTAGAAGCTGCAAGCCATTACTCTAGTGTGTTTTTTGTTGTTTGTTTAGGGGTTTTTATGAGTGAATAAGGGCTTAAGGTGCGTACACACTTCCAATTTTTATCGTTCCAATCGAACGACGAACGATCGATTGGGCAAAAAAACGTTCGTAAAAAAGTAACCAACGACGCCGACGAACGAGGAAAGTCGCTGGAAACGAACGACCCGACCGTCGGATCGGATTGGACGACGATCGTTGAACATCGTTCGTGTGTACGGTCGTTCGTTGATCGTCCATGTTCAGAGCATGCGTGATGAACGAACGTCCGTTCACTTTCCTGTCGTGCACATAGTTCCTCTATCGCTCAAACGATCGTATCTATTGTGTGTACAATATCTATGAACGATCGTGTCGTTACCTCTATGTGCAGGATCGGTGCTATACGATCGTTCGTGTATATCGTGCAGGAACGTTCGTCGTTCGTTTTCCGACGATAATAATTGGAAGTGTGTACGTAGCTTTATTCCCACTATAAAGATATAATGTGTGCTGACAACTGAACACACCACATTGCACAAAAAATGTAGTGCATGCAGCATTTTGTAAAGCCCAAAACATGTCAATGCAGCTAAGGTGTGTTTGGGGAGACAATAACAATGAACGTCTTGTGCATTGCTTTAACTCAGTCTAATGCTGTGCATTAATGGAACAAACAAGAATTTTACATTATAAGCAGCCAGGAAGGTCAGAGATGCCTTTTTTAAAGCTCTTTAACTGCATGCTAAGAATATAGAAATAGTTCAAAATACATATTCTAAGCACAGAATTGGGGCTGGTTTACGGGCACTGTGCATACAATTGAATTCCTGTTGTTCAAATGTAATATTCTAGTGTTAATGAAGGGTTACCTGGCTGTAGTCTTAACCCAAGCTCAGGTAACCTATAACAAGTGTCAGATTATATGTACATTGTAAAGTGTTGGACTAGAAATGAGGACCCATGACACAAGCAGTGCACTTAAAATGCAAACTAATACTACATGATTTTAAGTGTTTTTTCCCTTTCGGGGAGCATATAAAAAGTAGCCTTTAAAATACATACAAGCATTGAGCACCCACAGCTGAATTTAATGTTTTTTTCAATCTTAGAATGTTTGTGTTAGCAAGGAAAAGGGTCAACTGGATCTGGTCTAAAACTAAATTCAGGTAACCCATAAAAGGGATTTAGTCTTTTTGTACTTTTTACCAATATTGTCCTTGGCCGTTACAACCTCTGTTGCTGCACCATAGTGCTAACCTTTAATTTCAACATGAGATTACTGCTATTTAAGGGTCACTGCTGCCAAAAGGTGACAAACATGTCTATGTAAGCAGCAGCATTGTCAAAAATTTAATCTGCCTGTATAAAGATGACATTGGAGATAATTTCCTGACAAAGTGTAGTCATAGAGAAAGACTGCTGCAGGCTCTTATCATGTGTACCATTCTCAATAATCTGTCATTTTTAAAAGTAATATTGCCATGACACAATGATGAATTGATGTATTTCCTGACATTCTTGTATATTACACTGTCCATCACTTGTAAAAACAAATTACGACTATTTTAATAACCAGTCTAGTCCTGGGGCGGTTTCTTTCCCCTTTTACCACTGTTAAGCCCAATAACTTTGATTTTAGTTTTTTTGTTTTTATTTTGTTTTTTTCTAGCAGATTTGAATACCTAATTTTTATTTTCTTAAATTTTATTTTTTCTTAAAATTATACCCCTTGGTTACCAACCTACATTATGCAGTGTTCAGGATGACTTAGATCCTTTCCTCAGGCTCCCCTAGAAGGTCTACTTATGTCATCTGGGCCCCTTGCTCTTTTCAGACTATAAATAAGGGAAAACATACCTGTAAAGTGAAAGTTAGATTTATACCTATTCTATGTCCTCTCACAGTTAGGTCCATTGCTACCATCCTTCTGCGTAGAACCCTGTTAAACGCAAAGCAGAAAAATGTTGTCAGTAGACACCGTACTCCACTGCAAAAAGCTTCCACTTGCAAGATTTCACTTCTGAATTTTACTAAACTTTAGCCTAAGAAAAATTTCCGTTTGATTGAAATGTTTTCTTTAATATCATTATGCTTGGCAACAAACGGTATCAGCTCCAAACTTTATGCATGAATCAGTTGCTAACATAATATATCACTCTATGTCTTTTTCTATCTAATTCTATCCGATGCAACAAGGATATCAGATAAGTATGATTTGCATGTAAGAGTAGAAAGGTAAAGAGCAAAGTTAAATATTGTGTTTTAATTTTAGGGAATTTCTTTCCCTCTTTTGAAGCTGTTTTGTAATGCATGCAGGCAAAATGTGTACGTGTTGTTATAACACATAACATCAAGGGCTAAGCCACACAGCAAAATCTTGTTTGCTGACATTACTAGTTCCACTTGCACTAAAACACATAGGTGTGAATCATTTTACTGTGTTAGAAAAAAACAACAGGGCCTGTCTGTTACTAGGCTTATCATAATGTATTGGTGGTGAAGGAAAGAGTAGAGTATTTTTTAGTCCTTATCCAGTTTATCCAGATGCTTAATTTCTTCATTTGAATGCACTATGATGATCCATAAACCTTCCATAGTGGAAGAAATGATTGATATGATATTAATGGTGATGAAAATGTTTCTATTGTGATACTCATACACAATAAGAACAGAGTTGTAGGATTAGTACTTGAATTTATGGTGGGTTAGTAATGGCATAATATACAAAACTTGCTTCCCTGTAAGTATTCCATCATCACTCAGTAATGTAACAAAAAAAAGGATCTGAAAAAAAATTCAAAAGCAATGGGAGTTCCTTGGTCCAAAAAGGGAATTTGGCACATGATATATGGACAGAAAATATTAGAAAACACAGTAAGTAATAAAAAAGCAGATTAGAAAGTGCACAAAATAAAATATTGTTTCTGTAAACTAAAATAAAAAGACTCACTTTTTTAAATGACAAATATTCCAGTATTAAGGCAGAACACAAATAGTACGTATACTTATGAGGGGATACTGAAAAATCCACTTCTGAAAAACTTCTGAGTGTAATTTTGCCACAGTAGCTATAAGGGGTGTTAAATTTTGTAAGGTGGCAGTTTGCAGAACTGCATAGCTACTTTTATTTTTTGTAGATTATTTACAGAACAAAGTCAATAAAAAGTGTACAATTTTAGGTGTTGCACTTTGGGATGTCATGAGGTGGTTCCTGTTCCCACATTCCCACCTCTAAAGGTAATCCATGAGTGTAAGATATAAACCCTGAGTGACAAGTGCCCTTCATACTCATCTGCAAAAAAGTGATGTGCCAACTCTCAGCATTGGGATTTTCAGGCTGAAGTTGCAGCAAGATCCGGAAGGTCTTCAACAGTGTCAGCTCCTGAAATTGTTGATCATGTTTATGACCTGATTTTTGCGGATCAGTGAATCCCATCTGAAACAATTGCCAAGGCAGTAAAGATATCCAGGGAATGCATTGGGTTAATAATTCTGAGCATTTGGGTATTCATAAACTGTCATGTATTTTTGAAAGTTTTGGTGTTTGAGGTTACAGATCATTCACCCAATTTACTTAACATATTGAGAAACAAGACATTTTTGAATGATTCTGAGGTGATATCAGCAGCTGAGCAATATACCAGTAATACTATATACATCACTATCCAGATGTCAAAAATGTTTTTCTGGAAGGGTTAAAGAAACTTGAGAAATTGTGTGGCAAGCGTGGAGCTTTGGGAGGAATATGTGTAGCAGCATGCAAGTTTCATGGCTCTAAGCCATTCTCTTCTTGCTTGAGTCTAGAACATTTCACCACCCCTTCAAATACATTCTATATTCATGACAAAAATAATTGTTACATTGGTAATTTATATAAATTTGTAACCAACATATATACAAATTTGATTTATATTTAGCATTACATCATGTAATTTTATGTACAGAAATATTATGAACTTGATTTAATAAAACTCTCCAAGACTGGAGAATTTAGACTGTCATGGGGGAACCATGTGATCCAGCAAAGCAGGAATGTTTTTAAAAAAAATTGCATTTCAGGTTTGCTGAATCACCTAGGTTCTCCCATGAAAGTCTTTCTTTTCTCCAGTCTTTGAGAGCTTTAATAAACCAGGCCCAATATGTTTATAAAGATACATTTTACGCATTGGAAATTTCTTTTTGAACCGTAAGAACTACCTTAAAATTAACTTAATACAAAAGCCTGATAGTTTCCTATTTAAAGTCACTGTAAATTATACCTTCTTTTAGAGATAAACTACAGCCATGCCCCTTTCCATATACATATCCAAGGGCCATTTGCTAGAAAATAGCCAATGACTTTGAATGAATCCATTCCACGTTTGCTGGATCACCCAGCTTCACTGATGAAAGTGTATCCTCTCCAGCCTTGGAGAGCTTTAATAAATGAGGCCCAATGTGCTTGTTCCCAAGTTGACACTTCCAAAGAGGGGACGGCCTTATGTAACCACAAATGTTTCCCTCATTATACTAAGCAGAACCTGAAGGGATTAAGATGACAGTCACTGAAATAGTAATTTACTGCTCATGCTAAAGTGGATGGTTGATGCAACATGTCAGTTACAGAGATCATGAACAGACAATGACTGACAGACCAAATGTTACTAAGCTTAATCTCGTAACTGCTTTGTCTAAGATATGTGTCAGATATTGTATAATAACCTAAATCTGATGTAGTAAACCTGAACATTTTCAGTAATACCTAACTAATCAGATAGTGTCCTGGCTGGGATTTGAACCTAGGACCTAGCACCGCAAAGGCCGGAGTGCTAACCCCTGAGCCACCATGCTGCCCAGATGCCCTAAAATGAATGCCATAAAACCACAGAAATGTATTAAGCTTGGTCAGATTCCCTTCATGAACTTATCTCCACCTGTGTGTGTTTAGGGGCTCTTGTCTAATCTGCCAGCATTCACAGTGTACTTGCACATTATGGCACACTCCCCTACTATGTGCCCTTCTCCAGTACTGGCAGGCCCCCCACTTGCTGTTGTGTCCCCCAAAAAAATCTATGCTTCTTTTTCCAGGTCCTTCAACAATTACTGCCCTGGGTGGTAAAGAAATCTTCTAATAGAAGAAATTTGTAGGCTACTATTAAAGACCTTTCCTTCTGATGTTGCAAATTCCCTGTCATGTTGATGTGTTTAATTGAGAATTTTCTGTTACTGACCTGGATCAAGCTTAGAGATAAGGGTTACCTATTTTTGTGAAAGTTTTATATTCTTTATCCATGTTCAATGTCTGTGAATTAGAAGTATTCACCGGCATTTTCAGATGGCCAGAAATATCATCTTTGAACACCCTTCAGATATTTCCTCAATGTCCTATGCATATTAGTTGTTGAGAAAAAGTTAAAAGCCAATGTTTTCCTCGCAGGCGATAACCGACATCACAGTCCATCAGAAAAATAACTTAAATTTCAGCCTCCTGGCTTTCTCTGATACACTTGTTCAGTATTGTTGGTCCAGCAGACCCACCTTTTGAGATACCTCCTTGGTTCTCTAAGTTCCCATGCTTCACACAGTGTTTATTTTAGTTTTTACAGGCCTCAACCAGACTTTCAGCCAAAGCTACCTGGCCTCAGGCTCCAACTCCCCCAGTCTAAAAAGCCCACTACCTAATATTATCATCCACCAGGTGCTGCTTCCTAGTCACCTCCACTTCCTGGCCTGGAAGAGGGATGACGTGTTTGGCCCAAGACACCCTTGGCCTGGATCCCAAATAAAAAGCTGCAAATCTGTAGTGCCGCACTTACTTACTGCTTTATCCAGGCCCTTTATTTAAAGTTGAGGAAAACAGAAGCGCCTTCTGGATATTCCTTGATTTGTTGTTTCATATTGATTTTAAGGATTACTTTAGTAAAATGTTATTAGTTTTACCAGTACCATTTTAATTTAAATATAATTCAATCTTTACAAAAATTGAGACTAATTTCAAATCTTGTTTAAAAAGTCGCTCTGATACCTTTCTATTTTTTCAGTGTTTCACTTTACATCGAGATGTGGCTCGTAGACACCAGTCAAAGGCTCTACTATATTTAATATACTTTGTAAACATTTAATAAAGGTAATGCTTCAAACTAACATTTTACACTTGCTTCCAATGTCAGTGGGCCATTGAAAATTCTCAGAACACAGTTACACAGTTGTGTATAACATTCAATGATCAAATTGCTAATTTGCCTAGGAATAGTCAATCAAGCACATTTTGCCCAAGAGCTGACTATTTGATGCTAAAAGAAATTTCCAAGAACCCTAACAATTAGTTGTAGAATCAGCAGGTTACTCTTGCAATAGTTGTTGTCAACATGTATGCATCTACAATCAGAAATAAATTGCTATGATTTAATCTGCATAGTATGTGTCCAAAAATAACTTTTTGACCAGGGCTTCTGGACCAATGCTCTATGGAATATTGAATTAAAAATATACTTGTTTTGGACATAGTAACAGTTGACATGTTTGGGGCAAACTAAAGACAGCATTTCAGGTGAACAACCTTGTACCAAATGTGAAGCATGTTTTTGGGAATGTTATGGTTTGGGGCTGTTTTGCTACTTTATGCCCTGAGCAGCTTTTAGCCATCAAGTCAACTAATAATTGCGTATCACAACAAAGTGTACAAGATGAGACTGTGAGGACAAATGTCCTGAAATTGAACTGAAATGGATTGATCTAAAGCACACTAGCAAATCAACCAAGAATATATTTCTAAGGGAATAAATACAGGGTGTGGACAGGCCTGTGTAAAGCATAGATGTGAAATCTATTAAAATTTTGTGCAGGGATTTCAAACAAACATGCTGAAAAATCTTTATCTGTAGGAACTGTTTAAATGAAGATCTTCTGTTTGTTTAAATATATTCTTTATATAGAAAAAGTATTTTAGATGCTTACTTGCAGTGTTTTTTTACTGTTCATAAATTCATTTTCATTCATACGCAATGTACAAGTTACATTCATGGAGTTAAATTTTTAATGATACTTAATGAAGAGTCAATTCCCTAGCACAGCCCCCTCCCTCATTTACTTTATAGACCTTTTCTCTTCTAGGAATCTCTAAGTACCTTCTGTGTTGTCCCAGCTATTCCACCTTTTATATAGCTGCTGATGGATGAGCAAGGGGAACAACTATAGTGTGCCATTTGCATGACACCTCGGACCATCTGCTGACTTGTCGATCCAGCAGCATTCTTGGGGCTTTTGGATGTCTACACAAGGGAGGCTTTTACAGGTAAATACCAAGTGTAAAATCTGATAAATGCCTTTATTTTTTAAATACTTAATTAAATTACTGAAAATACAACATGTACTACCTGCAGGAGAATGTTGTTACCTGTGCAAATGAATATTTAGGCAGTCATTGTGAGAACAATCATTTTAAATATCCTTCATGGTAGTTATTTAGATGTTCAGGTCTTCAACAAGAACTCTGACCTTTGAAGACAGCAAACATCTATCAACACTGAAAGGATGTGGACACACAGGTGTCCAACATGGCCTGAATAGTCGAATAGGTTTTCTTTAAAGCCAAAAAAAAGATCAAATAACAGGCATTACTAATAAACCCACAGGCTAATGCTGACAACAAGGCCTTTAAAATGGTGTGCACATTTGTGTGTCAAAACTGTCATTAATACTTCCTGTTTGCAGAAACATAGCTATGATGGCTTGTGCAGAGCATGGAAAGATTACAACCTTCCACAATCTCCTTACCTTCATTTCACCATACATTACCCATATACCTATCTTCACACCTCACAGATTGTGTCTTTGTATGAAATAAAATAAGAATTCGCCATTGCTAGACCTCAGCCTTGCTTAACCTCAAGCTTGACCATGACTTGTCATCCATTTTTGTTTACCACCAGTCTCGTCCCCTGATTTCAAAATGTTTTTTACTGTTTACAGTTGTCCCGAATTTTCTCCTTTCAACCACTAGAGTCGAGTAAGGCAAATGAAGAAATATTACATTTATGTAACAGTCATGGCCGAATACTCAGCCGCCTAAATTGAAATATTTAAAAAATATTACTGGTATAATATTGGCAATAATCTGAGGACGCAGACCAGCATCAACACCTCTGGTGTAAAATTTTATACAAATGACAAGATTTTTTTTCTCTTAGATTTCTTCTTTTTTTGTGTTGCAAAGTGCATTTTAGGCTGTTACAATCTGTGTATGATGACAACTACAGTGGTGATGGTCTTTGTACTTAACTCTAACGCCCATACTGCAGTGCACATTTGTAATGCATGTGCTTAAACCTTTACAGCCCATTTAGACCTTAGAGGTGTATTATTGTGTTATGTAGGGTTCTAATATGCATTATAATAAAAGCAACTCATTGAAAATAAATGGGCCAGACATGCAAAAAGAACACATGATCTAATGCAAAGCACTACCATGCATTGCCTTGAATTGTGGCACTATACAATATCTTTTTATAACACCTTTTCCATTTCAACATTGTGACCATACATATTTTATGATGCTTTACCACATCACAACAACCAACAAATTGGCCCAAAAAACAGTTCCTGTGTCTTGGCAACAATATTTTTTGTGAGATTAAAACTTCCAGGTCCAGGAAGGCAATACATACTGGAATTTAAACTTCTTTAGTAGCAAGAACATCACATAGATAGTTAGTTGTGTGCTTGTAATCTTTGCCAACACTTTGGTGCTAAATGCCTGTATTTAACAAAAGTTGCTTGATACTGCAGCAAGGGGCTAAATTATAAATTAAAAAAATCTGTTCCAGCATTCTAACTAATTTTAGTACCCAGGCTGCGTGCAAAGACAACAAATTATAGTGGCAAATTGGAAAGTTTGATTCTACATGGAAAAAACCTAATGCTTCTATACAATATAAATAAATATAAATATATATTTAATATAAAAATTATAAAAAAACATTTATCTGTGTGTATTAAGATTCAAAAAATTAAATGTGAATAATGTCTTCACCTGATTGGGCACACCACTGATGGTAAGTGTAAATGATGAGTGGTCTCAGCATTTAACCTTAAGGGCTCAAGTAGAGTAGAATGATTTTTCTGAAACACTTGTTAAACTTTTTTTACGTGGTAACTGTCAACTACACCAAGACTCCCTGCTAAAGGGGCCCTCTCAATGACAAGTGTTGAGTAGTGCTATGCCTCAGCTTCCTCACCTGGACACACCTGTCAAACATCTTTATATCAGAGATAAAGGACAACCAACAAGATTTCAACCTCTGAGCTGTCAGCTCTTTGCCCAAGGGAGTAATGGATGCTGAGATGACACAGACTTGCAGTAATTGCAGAGGAAACATTGTAACTTTTCCCACTGGGTTTGTAACCACAGCTATAACCGCAGAATGCATATTTGTCAAAAGTAACCAGAGAATATTGATAATGGTATTTAAAATGTCTATGTGTATATTACCAGCTTATTTGCTTTCTACGGAAAAACAGAATTACTTTGTTCTGATTACACCAATCAAGCCAGGCAAGAAAATTGCAATTTTGAGACAAGGATACAATAACAGACTGAGTTGTAACCACATATTAATTTCAGCTATTTCCCCCATAGACATAATAATTATTGTACGCCCTACAGATGTTGGCTGCAACACTAAAACACATTCAACAACATTAGCAAAGGACCTACAGTGCAGTTCATTTGTATGGCCAGTTACAACTTATTGCTAGGCAGGTATTTAGCAACAGCAAAATACACAACTGCAATATTTTACCTACCAAATGGAGGGATTTTTATTTTGTCTATCTATTCCTGAGTTTTACATAGCTCTTACAGACATCACATGTTGGTGACCACTTTTCCCTATTGCAGCTAAGGTGGGCCACAGATGTACCTTCCATTTGACAGTGAAGGAGCATCACCAAACTGATTGCCGTCGGTCTGATTATGGTTGCCTGTGTGGGTTTATATGAGAAAAGAAAATCATCTAATAGAAATAACATTTTGGCTATAGATACACACAATGTATGTTTTTTTAGGTGGCTTTAGTCTCAGAGGTTTAGCTTAGAAGGCTCTAAGTATCTGGGTAACATAGGTTAGAGAGCTTTAGATAAGAAGTAGTTTTTTTTTTGATCACCCTAAAACAGAAACAAACCCTCTTCAAACTCACTTGTTCTTGTTCCACTGTGTACACTGCCATCTTCTTCCTATTTCTCCTTCTTGTTATGATATTGCTAACCGCTGAGCACAGTGGCTCAGTGGTTAGCACTCCAGCCTTTACAGCACTAGGTCCCAGGTACAAATCCCAGCCAGGACACTATCTGCATGAAGTTTGCAGGTTCTCCCCGTGTCTGCGTGGGTTTTCTCTGGGTACTCTGGTTTCCTCCCACATCCCAAAAACATGCAGTTAAGTTATTTAGCTTCCCTCTAAATTGACCTTACACTACATTAATGGCATATGACTATGGTAGGGACATTAGATTGTGAGCTCCTTTGAGGGACAGTTAGTGACACAACTATGGACTATGTACAGCGCTGGGTAATATGATGGTGATATATAAATACTGTGTAATAATAATAATATTAATAATCTTGGTTGGCTGGGCCAGAATGATGTAACTCCCATGCAGATGCCTGGGTATTCATTAACTCCTGGCAGGAGAACCCAGGATGTGCCGGGTACCCTGAATTGTGAGGTTGATCAGTCAGGTAAGAATGCCTATTGCAGAAGGAACATTGTATGTGTCTTTCTGCAACAAACCCCTTCCCTGACTGCAAATTTTTAAAGTTAAACTTGAGTTCTGTTTTAGGGGTCATGTACTTTGGTGGCTGTACATAAAAGGTAGGTTGAGTTTAATTACCTTAAGTGTCATGTACTTTAGAGAGCTGTAGATTAGGGGTAGGTACTTTAGTTCTGAGATCCTCAAGAATTAGGGACCTTGATTTTGGAATCTTTTTAAAGGCTTTAGGATTGGGGGCTTTGGGGGTCTGGGGTTTTAGTTTGAGGGTCTTAAAAAGTCAGGATTGGCTTACAGGCCTTTAAGGGTTTCGGACTTTAGGTGCACATGTATTTGAAGTAATTAAAGTAAAAAAGATTTAACTGAAGTTTAAAGGTCTGGAAATCACTTTAGGTGCCTAAAGCTTAAGAAGCTTCAAATAGTTAGTGAATTTACAGTAGGCATTATTGGGGTCAAGAGCTTTAGTTAGCTTTAGTTTAGAAAACTAAACCAAAATAGGCTAAGAGTAAAACAACACATACATTAATCGTGTATAGGGCTTTAGTTTTTTTTTTTTTAATTACATTTATAAAGTTAAATTTTTAATATTAACAACAACATACCTGCATAACATAACTGCATGTGTAAATTGTACCCACATTAGTATTCTACAGACAGAAGTAAAGAAAGTATTGTAGTATGCTGGGATTTGTAGCTTTATAGACCCTGGGTGGGTACCAGAGGTACATTTAAATGTTTTCACACAAGATTCATTGAGGATTTATACATATTCCAGCTGAATCAATTTAAATAGGTGCAAAACACACAGCTGTCATCTCCCAGCAGCAGTTTGGCAAACTCCACCATGTCTAATCAAATTTAATGGCAACTGCAACCATGGTGCAAATCTTCAAACACTTGGAAGGTGTGCCATTATGTGCTGAAGCAAGAAAATGCAAAAATTTTTTCCAACCTTTCCCAATGGCCTTGATTTATTAATGCTCTCCAAGGCTGGGGAGGATATACTTTCATCAGTAAAGCAAAAAGCAAATTACTTTGAATACATTTATTCCAGGTTTTATGGATCACCCAGCTTCACAGATGAAAGTGTATCCTCTCCAGACTTGGAGAACTTTATTAAATCAGGCCCATTGACTTGAAAAAGAGAAGTGGGGTTTGCTGCGGCTCACTGTGACAATACTTGCTGCAACCAGTGCTTGAAAGTCTGGTTATCATCATAACTATCAGAATTAGGAAAAATAAACCCCTTGGGCATCTTTTATTTTTATTTATATCCGTGATGGCCATTTCTTTGTGTAACAGAGTCCGAAGCAAGTAAAACAAATTACCGTATTTATTTGAATATAACGCGCAAAATTTTATACCAAAAAAAGAAATCAAAGTTTGGGTGCACGTTATAAACGAGGGCTGGGGTGGCAGTGGCGGCCGGTCCATTGAGGGCGTACGCGAATTGTGAGTTTGCACTGCGCCTTTTCCGGGCTGCAGCCGCTCACTGTACGCGACGCGGTGACGTTTTTTTTTCCTTTGCCCTCGCGTACAGTGAGCGGCTGCAGCCCGGAAAAGGCGCAGTGCAAACTCACAATTCGCGTACGCCCTCAATGGACCGGCCGCCACTGCCACCCCAGCCCTGCCACCCCCGAATTGGGTTTGCCGCTTCATTTCCTCGCCCACACGTTACGGTAAGCATTGCCGCTAATTTTATTTCGGAATTGTGTTTATATCAGTTTAAGTTGTTATTAAATGATTTTTATCATGGCCGCACGTGTTCAATAATATTTTTTGTCAATTAAAATGCTTGGTGTAAACAAAATTTTATACCGATGTTTAATCGAAAATTAGGGGTGTTATACACGAGTGCGCGTTATACTCGAATAAATACGGTAATTACAATGTAGGATTAAAATACCTGTCATAAAAATGTATTTGCATTGTTCCAGTGCAGCCGGTCTCTTTGAAGTATAATTTGCCAAACAAGTTTCACCTAGTTTTTCTGCTTTCACTATTTTGTTATAGGAGGGTTTTAGGCCCTTGAGGCTCCATTGATGCAGTAGGTGTGGACCTTGTCACCATGATGGCCCCATTTGTTTGGTGTCCATATACTTAACTCACACACCCACTGCCCTAAAGTACATGAATGGGAGCAAATGAGCCATTGTCCTGCTATTGGCAGTACTGTCTCCACCTATGATGCCTGTTAACAACAGCCGAGTGTCCTGGCCAGTAATGCAATAAGTAACAAAAAACATGAATCACAGGCATGTTGCACAGTGAGTGCTATAATATCAATCAATGCAAACAGAAACCAATTCATTTTGCCTTTGTCATTCTTGTAAAATTAAAAAAAATAGGGAATGATGACAGGTAAATCCCCACGCTGTCTACTTTGCTGATCTCCAGGTGTGTATTGGTGTAACTGTCAAACGGGACAACTATTATTCTCTTCCCTAAAACAAAAAAAGGTAACCATTCTAAACAACATTTAGAACAAACAATGCAAATGTTTTTCAGCACCCTTACCAGGTAGCTTAAAAAAACAAGCCAAACTGTAAGTAGGGTTTTAGTTGCATACATTTGCAAATATAAATGGAAGCCACACTGACACTTCTGGAGCGACTTTGATCTTTAACAGAGGAATTGGTGGCTCAGAATTATTCATTGTTTTGTATGTCCTAGGATAGGGGCTCTCATAGATCAAAGCTGCTTTTCCCCTTTTTAACGTAGGGGGAACCTTTGAAATAACTTTTAAGTATTAGAGTACCTCCTCTATATTTACTATATCCACAGTTTATAGTGCATTATCATGGTGGTCAAGGCGAAGAATGTCTCTTACATTGCTGGCCATTGTGAAGAATGTCACCCTTCGAGATAGCCAAAAACATTATTAGTGTCAGTTAAACTGACCTGAGAGGTCCAAATTGCTTATTGCTTAAGGAACACCTAGCAACCTCGGGAGGAACCCTGGTTGAGCACCATTGGATTAGTTAGGAACTACACTTTACTGAGGGTCACAGAAAACTGTGGCTTTCACATTCATTTGCAAATGTCCACATCAAAGGCTTGCTTCTTCAAAAATTGTTGAAAGAGAGGTAATTTGTTTGATTGTTACGCGAAATGTGTGTTTCTTTGTTTAGATTTAGATGTAAACTAACCAGTTTATCTACAAAATTTTATTTACAAAAGTCATAATCAACAGACACCTTTTGTAATTAATTTTACTGATCAGTATAATACAGATCTTTAGGGAAGTGTTTCTCAACCAGGGTTGCTCCAGAGGTTGCTTGGGTTTTTTTGAGCAATAAGCAATTTGTGCCTTTCAGGTCAGTTGGCACTGATACCAGTGACTTTTTTGGCTATTTATAAGGATGACATTGTTCCTACTGAGAGTTGTGGGTATAATCATTATAGCAAGGGTTCTCTAAAGACCTGAAAGTTATATCAAGTGGTCCCCCCTAAGTTAAAAATGGTCAAGAAATACTGCTCTAGGGATATAAAAATGTATCAATTTTCATATAATGGTGACGTCACACAATGATTGTCACAAGGAACTGTAAAAAAAATTGAATGGTAGTAAAATTCCTTGGTCACTTGGTGAAAACAAACAAAAATAAAGTAAGAAAGCACAACCAGAACAAAAAAAGAGGTTTTCTACTTACCTGCCACTCACTCTGGAGTAATGGGTTCATATCATTTGACAAACTTTGGAGTGTCAAATACTCGGTTTCTTTAGCACACTATGGTTCCTTTTGTCAGCTTGTAACCCACCTCAGGACACAGAAGTTGTGTAGGGAAAAAGCAATTAAAAGATTGCGCAATGAAACAGGCCTTCTTTTTATTTACCCAAGCAACAGATTGCCACTTATTCAGATAAGTATTCAAAATTATTATATTTATTCTAAAATGAATGTCTAGCTCTAAATAGAACTAACAAAAAGTAGCTTTATTCTCCTGTACCATCTGACACAAAAGCAGTTAAAGTGAAAGCAGGAGAGGATTCACCCTCCTGGATGAACTCCTCATTGTGATGCTTTTACCCTATAGCCCAGGCACAAGTTTGGGTGGACCCTGAACCAAGCCATTATGCCTAAAAGTGGAAAACACTGCAGAGAGTTGTAATAAACCACTGTGCTGTCTACCAAAGATACCTAGATATTTAACTGGGTATCTGGAGGTCCCTTTAAATTTGATGAGGTTTTTTTTCCCCAACAAATATACCCCATGGTCATTGTTAACATTAGTTTTAAAGATACAGAACAGCTAAACAGTGCTTACAGATGAAGGTGTTATACTTTAATGACAGATACAATTGATATGCTGTATTCATTCCTGTTGAGTGTTTTGTGCCTTTCCATAGGGCAGCCAATTCATTTGAATAAGCTACCTAAAGCTCCTCAGTCTCCAAAAATCAGATCTGAACTATTTTCAGGAGTGCACAGTTAATGTACTATAGTTTGTTCTGAAGAAGAAGTTGGGATGTCATCACCTTGTACCAACACAAGATGTGTTCCGTAGTAGTGCACATAGATGAATGAAACCTTAATGAAAGTGCAGAATTGTTATGTAGAAAAAAAAACACTTCTCCATTTAGCACCGCTTAAATTCTAAAAAATTAGTATTAGGTGTTCAAGATAAGCGAGTATGCTGGTGGAACCTGTCTTATCCAAACCTGATATTCTAGGGTCTGTTTCCTGCATGTGGTGTCAGCACGTCAAGATCAAAAGAGCTGTCTCAGAAAGGAGATTGTGGATACCTACAAGTCTAGCAAAGGATTTGTAAATTACTTGAACTAAGTTGTTCTACTGTAAACAAAATAATCAAATGGCAAATGACTGAACAGTACTGGCTGACCCAGAATGCAAGCCAAAAGCGTATAGTTCAATGGTAAGAGACGTCTCTAAGAACCCAAAAACTATATCATATGACCTGCATGTACCTTGTGTCAGTGAAAAAGTATATAGATCAACAATTAAAACAAATAAAACTGAAAGTAAGCAGGAAAAAAGCATTTGTTGTCTAAAAAGAGCATTCAGGCAAGAATATAGTTTGCCTTTGAATATCCAGACAAAGACTAGTCCTTCTGGAAATATGTGGTATGGAGTGGAAAATCAGAGTTGTTGTACAAAGCAAAAGTAAACATATTTGCTGCAAACCAAGATAGCTTTTTAGTAGCAAAACTCCATACTAACCTTGAAGCATGGTGTTGGAATAGTATGGTTTTGGGGTTGTTTTGTGGTTTTATGATCTAGACGGTCATACAACCAACTATGAATTATGCATAATAGCAAAGTATTTTTTTTTTTTTTTTATCCAAAGTAAACTAGCAAATCCACTAAGCAATGGATTTAAATTAAAAAAATTGAGTGTTTGATATATTGGTTTAGTCAAAGCCCTAATTTGAATCCCATTGATATGGGAAGGGGGTAAAAAAGGCAGTTCATTAAAGAATGCCAATGAAAGAATTTATGTAGGGAAAAAACACACACACAATTGCTCTCCATGGTACAAATTGGTGTATTTCGGGATCATGTGCTCCTTTGCGCTCATTTCAGGTCATGCTTGGGCACCATTGCTAATAGTAATATTGGGGTTTCAAAGACACTACAATGGCATGTGAAATATGACAGTAGGGCATGTGGATTTTGATAATTTCCTATATAATATCTTTTTTTGGCTGGGAGCATGAATTACTTCCAGTAGTTGACCAGAGTATGTCTGATAACTATGTAGATACTTATCACTTAGTTCAGTTTGAATTCCTTCCTCGCCTCCATGTGATGCACAGTTCACTCATTCAGGATTTACAAGTGGAAACAAATTTACAAAAGTGTAAATATTCACAGGATTCCAACAAAATCAGTATAGTAACTAGCAAATCACCAACTAAGTCAGTGCCTAAACCCTATACAAAACAGTGACTGACAGAAACCTTTATTCTGGCATTCGGGCTAGGGCACAGATCTGTCAGTGTTACGTGCTTTCACCATGCTGCCAGGTAGTTGGCTGTGTTTGTATACAAATGTTCCATGTATCTTACATTCAAAGCATACCATGGGTTGGTCATGCTTATTAGAATTACTGTTACAGTAACAATAATCACCAAGTAAATGAGGATCTGTCTGCAGACTTTGCTTCACTGTACATGTTGCTTTGTATTACTGTTTAGTAAAGAACACATTGTCTAATTTATAATGATTATAATAGAATAATTCCTAATGTACCTAACATTTTATTAAGCATGGGATAGGGTGCATACAGATATTTAGATTGAAAACTGTAATATTCTTGTCTGCCAAGCATTCTCATTCTATTCATAAAGACATAAACCAGCACACATAGCAAACTAAAGGTAAAAAAGGCAAATGAAAGAATGACTTAATTCTAAGATTTGTGTATCAGAACATATTAAGAAAAACAACAGCTCTTAAAATTAGGTGACTACAACCTCCACATGACATATAACACCATGTCACTATTTAACACTAGAGAGAGACTAAATCAAAGGCAGAAGTAGTATGTGAAAAAATAAGTACACTCTTTCTGCTTTAAAAGTAATGAAAAAGGAAAGTAGCAGTCAGGTGCTCCTAGTTAAATTAACTTTATTACTGATAATTAGTGTGACCAACTCTAGAAAAGCAGAACATTTGCTATTGACTGATCTCAAGCATTCATGTGTATTTTAAAACAATGAAAAAGAAAAATTATGTAAAAAAGGGAAATTATGTAAGAGAGACAATTCTTGTTTTTCAATATTTGGGAAGGGTTATAAAGCATCTACTAAACAAGTTGAAGTCCAGCATTCTACAGTGAGAAAGATTATTCACAAGTGGAAAACATTTAAAACAGATGCTTATCTTCCCAGCAAAATCACCCCAAGGTCAAATGATGAAATGACAAGTGGCAATATAAAATAAAAAACAAGAGCCACATCTCGGGCTCTACAGGCCTCAGTTTGCATGGTAAATGTAAAGAAAATGACAGTACAATTAAAATAAAGATAAAAAAGTATGGCTCATTTAGAAGGGTTGAGAGGAGAAAGCTTTCCTCTAAAAACATAGCAGCACATCTTGGGTTTGCAAAGTTGTAACTTAACAAAGCACAAGATTTCAAAAAACAATGTCCTTTGGGCAGACAAGACCAAAGTGGAGATGTTTGGCTATAATGCACAGAGCCTTGCTCAGCAAAAACTAAGCAAGGCATATCGACACAAACACTTCATACCAACTGTCAAGCATGTCGTTGGAGGGGTGATGATTTAGGCTTGCTTTGCAGCCACAGGACCTGGAAAACTTAAAAGTTTTTGAGTAAGACCATGAATTCATCCAAAGTATTTAAATCAAATGTGAGGCCATCTGTGTGACAGCTAAAGCTTGGTCGAAATTGAACCATACAACAGGACAACATCTACAACAATCTACAATGTAATGGCTGAAAATGAGAAGAATCAAGGTGTTGCAATGATCGATTCAAGGTCCAGACCACAACTTTGGGGATTGCCCAGCATTACAGTCTTTCTGGAACAGAGTGACAGATGTAATAGCAAGTTGACTGGGTTGGATATTGGAGGGAAACCTGAACCAGCCCTACTACATGTCACAAATCCCACTCAGAAACAGTATAAGCGATCCCTGGTATGCCATCTTTTAAATGCAGCGAAAGCGTGCATTCCAGCTTTCTGGGAAAAAGACACCTTCCCGGCGATTGGCTATTGGTTACTTAGAGTGGGTGACAAAATATATGGAAGAGATGATGGCAAACAGAGATAACAATTCGGAGAAGTTCACATGGATGTGGTTTTACAGGATCCATTATTGTACCACTACAGAATACAGTTTGTTACTGACTAAGCGAAATGTTGCTGACGAGGAACCTACCTCCTAGATGTATATGAACAGGAGGCACATTCCTGAAGGAGGAAGATGGCAGAATAAGACCATCCTCCTCCCTCCCCGCACCTTATCTTTCCCTGCCCCAATCCAAACCTTTTTATCTCTGTCTTTTTTCCATCCTTTCTTGATCTATCTCTTTTCTTTTATTAAAAATGAGGTTGGGTCACTTCGAACAATTGAGGCACACCGAGTTTACCGTTTGACTGTTCTCATGATTCCTGTACCTTCTTGTTTTTATGCTTTTTGTTTTCAGGCTTACATGCACTGTATGTATATTTTTTGATGTGACTCATTCAATAAAACATTATATATAATACTGTGGCAGGACCTTAGGAGAGCTGTAGATTAAGGATAGCCCCCAGACCTCTAGGAACCGTTGCAATGTTATCAAAAAGAGTGAGCTAACATTCCTCTGTGTGAGGGAAAAAAAAAGGCAAAAGAAAATGATTACTTCAAGTTATAACTGTTGAGGCTGGTTGTACAAGCTACTAAAGTATGGGGTGTACTTAGTTATTCACACATAACATAACTCCATTTTGGATTTCTTCTTGTAAATAAATTATGACTCTGTGGAATCTGCTGTGCGTTTTATATTTGGAGGTTGGATTTAAATAATTTTATAAGCTGCTAAGGACCAGATGGGATAGAAATGTAGGAGAATGTACTTTTTTTGTCATGACTCTACCCTGCTGAATAACAATTCATATACAGATTCTGCCATCTGCTGTTGAACAAAGACATTGCAGAATTTCCTTATCAGTGGTATTGGTGTAAATAAAATAATAGTCCATCTTTTACAAGCTATTCATTAAATGAGAAAAAAAAATCTTTTACACAATCACAGTAACGTTAAAATGTTTCTTAAAGTTACCGTCATTTGCATTACAACCTAACAACCATTACAAGCAGATGCTTCTGAATGTTTTGAAAGGACCACATTTCAACAAGGTATATATAGCCCGACCTTTAAATTTAAAGCAAAACAATCTTATTTGTAGGTCTTGGCTTTATATTTATGCAATGGTTCTTTTTTTTTTTTTTTAAATGAAAAAAAGAGGAGACAGCTAATTTGTCTCCTGACATTCTAATGCTTTTCTGGAATTACTGATGAGCCAGAATAATTGCTATAATTTTCCAACACTGGCTCACCTGTATTAGCCATTAGTTCTCTAAAGGGCAGAGATACTGATTTCTTACAGTCAGTGACATGTGTATAAAACAAGCTCATAAACAGATTAGCCTAACTCATAGGCCACATTTTTGGTGGTCATCTACAACTAGGGATCCTATGCAAAATTAGAAACCATGTACCAAAGAATACAGACTGCTTGACAAGACAGGGGATAAAAAGTTAAAAAAGTATTATGTTTAAAAAAGGATTATGTCACATCTCTCTTTTGATACCTAGACTCCTATGTTAATAGCTTCCTCTTTTTACTGATCTGTATCTCTTAATCCTGATCTCATTTGTATTTGATTACCTTTTTTCTATTTCCGTTTTACCTGTGTGCATAGAGGTGTGTAGTTCTTTATTTTTACAACACCATTCGTGAGTAAAACTAGATACAGACATTAGATTTCCATCGGCTGATACAAGCGTTTGTGATTGTGTGTGGCAAAAATCTAGCGTCTATAAAGCTGTTCCTTTTTCCATTACACAGCAATCCTCCTCGCTGGATCACTGTGCAATTGACATCTGCTACCATTTCCTATGATGCAACGGGGTGCCTCCAACTTATCCACCCTCCTTCTTAGGGTGAAAAGTGCCATCTGTACAGCACTCATCAGTTACTACTGTCACTGAAAATGATCACTGACAGTGATCTATTACCGTATATGTATGTAGCCAAAGATCAAAGAGTTCTCAAAAGATTGCACTACAATTCATATTTAAATAATTCAATAAGTAAAAGGAATATATTGCCTATGTTTACACTTCCATGGTAGTAATTATTGCTAACAAGTTATACTATTTTTACCAGGAGAGGAGTAGGGTAATGATATGAGAACTAATGAATCCCATAGGTGTAATCAAAACACATCTTTACACTAGGCTCCTATTGAGCAGTAAACATACAACGAGCAACTCCACTTAGAAATGGAAATCAACTTTTTTTCGTTTTTTTTTATGTTATTTTTATTGGGTTTCACATTCTGATGCATGACCACTTGCTGGCATCATCACTATGTTGGACAGTATGTTTATAAAGACATAAAAAATTTAGAAGAAAAAAAAATGTTAAACATAATTTATTATGAATAAACTCTATATAATTTAATTTATATTTAGAGATATAGATTTTAATGCACAAAAAGAAAACGGTTCTTTTTTCATCAGATGATACCATTTTTTTTTTTATCAGCATGGTTCTTTACATCCTCACAGAAGCCGCACTATAGGTTTGTTTCATCTGAAACCATTTGACCAATTACATTTTCCATTACAGTCTAAAGCGCAGCATTTTTTGTATGTTCTATAAAATTACATCACATTCTTTTACAGCTTTATGTGCTTAGCCACACTTAGCCATATTCTCATAGGAATATGTATACAAGGAGTTTTCTATGTCTTGCAGGAATCATGGGATATGCATTTTAGTCACAGTTGCTGTACCATATTCAGCCAATGATCACAAGAAGCCAAAATTCCATACAAAGGATGACTGCTTGACAGGTGACATAATAAAACACAAAGGGTTGCTGCATGTTTATGTGCATGCCAGGACCAAGATGTACATACAGTATACAGGTTAAGCCTAGCTCTTAAATGAGTTTGTGACTACTAGAAAGAATGAACAAAGCTTTGGTAGGCAAGCATTATTTTGCAGAACTCTACACAGCCATATCCTAACAATTGTTCTGGGGCTAGTGCTTTGCCGTAATCCTGATACTGCGTAACAAAATGATAAAATATATCATATAAAAAGAAAAACACATTTTCAAAGTTCTGATGATCAAAAAAAAATGTTTTCAGCATTACGAAAACATCAGCTACAAGCAGAACTTAAGAAGAGATTAACAGATATGAGTCCGAGGTAAACACTGGATTTGTCTTCCTATGCAGCTTCTATGGAGTCCTCATCCACATGACGGCCTTGAGGCTGTAACAACAAACAGGAATTTCTTAAAAGTTTGTTCTTGATGGCCATGTTTTTATTTTTGTATACAATTTTAAGACAGCTACATCTTTACAATTTTAAATGATTTTAAAAACAAAGATAATGGAAATTAGAAAACAGATTTTTAATTAAACAAAAACAATATAACAAAGTTTCATGCTAAAAGACACTATGGCCTGCTCCTAAGTACTACGGTATATAGCAGTGCCAAAACAAGCATAAGAATAATATAGTCAATACATGTATTTATGAGGATATGGGATTTGCTTAATCCTCCTCCTGCATAAGAATATTCCTATATTTATGTCTGTAAAGGTTCTCCATTATTAAGGTCATTGTGTAAATAGTAGTGGTTGCGTTGCAAGTTGCATTGAACCAGACATGTTCTTGTAATGTTAAAGACATTTTACAGCTTTTCCAAGCACCCCAGTATTTATTTCCACACAACACAAACAGCTTCATCTAATCACAATGGACACTGCAGATGTTGATTGCTTAAGACCTGCAGGGGTGAAATTTGTTGCACAACCATGTTCCAGTTACATAATTCAATCTTAGGTATTAGGAAGTTTGCAAAGGTGTTATAAATTTGAATGACATGGATGAAGGTGTGAATTGTCAATAGTCTAGGAGTAGAGACAAAACAATTTGGTAATAAAAGGATATCCCAATCTGGCTGAACTTACCTTCACAAATATATGAGTGGGTAAGAAACGCTTAAGCATATGACTGGTGTAATTTGGAAACCTCAGAAGATTGATGTTAAGAGAAGGCAACTGCTGGTATCCTGCCATAAGTGGGTAGAAATTGTACAACATCTCCTGCTCAGTTCCAGGTAGGATTTGGAGTCGAATCTACAAAACATGATGAAGAAGCCAGGTGATGCCACCACATATCCAGAATGTAGTTATTAAAGCATGATTAATTATTATTTTATAATGTTTTATGGAAAAAAAGGTTTTCAGCAGCTGAAATAAACTGTGAAAGAAAAAACTCATGAATAAACAAGAAATGACAAGGCCTACCTGCTTGAGTCCAGAAAACATGAACGCGTCACTTGGCTCCACTGCGATTTCAATATCCTGAACTAGTCCTGTCTTGTTCTGCAGATGATACTTTACTGGAAGAGACTCTCTAACTCTTCCAAAAGATGGGAGATCTAAGAAAGAATAAATGGTGAAACCTAAATCTCACACATTACGTAAAGCTGAAAACCAGAAAACGTTTCTAAGAAAAGCTGTAACGGAATGCAGGTTGTAAAAAAAATGTAATGAAACGTGACACCCCTTTTTACATCTTAAAGCTATCAGAAAAATGTAAAAATACCTTTTCATAGCTTGTGCTTTTCATTTTTGTCTGGGGTACCAATAAAAGCAGATTTCCATTTCTTATCTATCCCTCACTCATGCATTGGTCATAGGCAGTCTTAAGTCAGGAGTGAGGGTTACGGGGAGGAAAACTGTTTTTTAATGGTAGCCTAGAGGGAGAAAAGTATTAACATTTTTCAGTGTGCGTTACTTTAAGTATAGTTTTGTTATTATATCCAGGAGTTCACATTTAAATCACCAAACTGAACAAGGCAAAATCTAATTGAAGAGTAATAAGTAAATACAATCAATCAGTGTACTGACACAAAGTGGTAGACCAATATTGGTTACATGAGCCACAGCTACCCAATGGGTAAAGATCAGCTCCAAAGGTAATACTTCTACACTAAAGTAATCAACATGACAGATTTAAGGATTTGCTTGTTTAATTTAGGTTTAGTTGGGTATCAAATCGTAAAGATGGCAATCACAAGCCTTTTCTGTGCATTTGGAGGATGCAAGGCCCTTTCTCATGCTAAATGTTTTTAGTAGCCTGTGTGCCATGCGTTTTTTATATATACTTTATAGTCATAACAGGCTCACTTATAATTAAAAGGCAAATAATATACTTTTTTTGTTGTATAGATATTATACTAAGATATTTTTGAAGAAAAAAAATTAAGGCTGCTGCTCAAATGAATGTTGGGCTGAGGACAGGACAGAGATGATGTGCAGCAGAATTAATTTTGCCAAATACCTGCTTTAATATGGAGTGGAATGCTTTCTACCATCACATGTGGCAATGTTACCACAGTGTTGACAATCGGTACGTTTTCTCCAGCTGAGCTCCTTTAAAACAAAAAATATTCAACACAAAGAATGCTTGGTTAAAAAAAAAATCTCTAAACATGAGTGCTTCCCCATTTAAAAGTTCAAGGATTCTACTTATTAGCAATGGTTTTCCATACATATTTGCCAACAATGAGACTGGTAGAGAACAGTAGATGTTGATAATTAGTAAATCATGAATATGGTCTGGACTTCACATAAGCTCTACAATATAATACTGGAGACAAATAAAATCACTATTACTGTGCACATATGGACTCTGCATGTTAAACAGAAATATTTGCATCTCTACAATTACTAGAAACTAAGACATAAAAAAACTTAATCCTAATATCAACAAAAAAATGCAATCTGCACTAGTTCTGCACTAGAGTGCTCTTTCACACAAATAATTTAGACAGCATGAGCTGTATTTCTAAGCATTATGATTTCTATCATCTAATTCTGCCATTCATATCTGTATTTTAAGCAGAACAGTAAAGCAGATCTCTGACAATGTATTTATACACAATTGTCATATAGTAGCTGAAAAAAATATGTGGAGAGTTTTAAAAGACTAAAAGGGTTTTAATATTTTTAACTCAATTTACTATAGAAATCTTTGGAAAACGTTCTACTTCCCTTTTCTGGGGCAACACTCATATCTACTAAATAGCAAATTTTGTGTTTTAAATAGACAGAACCAGACCACTAAAAGACCATCACAAAAAATGTTGTCCCTAAACATTACACTCTCATACCTCTTCCAAGAAATATTATAGCTGCCAGTAGCCACAGCATTCTGAGGGTTTGCTATAGGAGGACACTGGAGGCAGAAGCATTCACTGGCACTCTCCCCAGTCTGTAAGACAACTGTAAGAATAAAAGCAGCGTTTAGAAGGATGTTGTATATACACCATGCATACAATGAATGCAACAATGAAGTTAGTTTCTTATATAAAGCTTAGGTATGAAAAAAACATGTACTCAATTGCTAAAAGTTTATTTGTATATACCTTTGGAATGTGTTGTACCGGAAGCATAAGTGACACAGAATAAAATTATTTTCGTTTTTTAACCAGAAAATTTCATAAAATCAATTTCTATTAATTGTCAAATCCTTGTCCAAATCTGTTCCATTATTGGTAAATAACCCAGGTTTACCCACGATAGGCTCTTCTCCAGTTTTAGAGCTTTAATAAATCATGCACATTGTGTCCATCTATTTTCTTAACATTTTATTTTTTTGCCTTTTTTAAAATATAAAACTAGAAAGACGATGCCACAAATATTCCGTTTTTCCCAAAGCAAAGGCACATCTGAAAAGAGTTATTGCCAAATAAATAGGCCTACAGCCAAATGGTTAGCATAACATACAATTTGTATAGTAGACCAATTACTGGGTTCAGTAACCACAAAAAAATGCAAAAGACAACAGGAAATTAAAGACTGCATTGAATGTAAATATAATTATAGGTTACTGCTTATATTACAATAAAAACCTAATAAACTTCCCAACATATTGACTTACACAGTCACGTAGGGTTGAATTCTGATGAAATAGTTTGACAAGGAACAAGCTCTGATGGCCAGACAAATGACAAGTTTTGTGTAGCACTCCCTTCATAAAGTGGTTAGTATGTAGGAAAAAAGGAAGCCCACAACTCATTCATGTGCACAGGGAAAAGAGACTAACCATGTGGTTGATCCAGAAGAAGAATTACAGTAACACAAACTGCTGTAAAGACACCTGGGTACATGAGAAAGCTTGCCATGCATGGAGGTGTGAAACAACAGATTAGTCAGAATGCCAATGCACATACAGTGGGCATTTGTGAATTAGAACTGGACCAAAAAAAAAAAAAAAAAATGAAAGAAAGTGGCCTGGCTCGATAAATTTTGTGTCACAGTGAAGCCAGTGTGACTTAAAAATTTGCTGGTGATATATACACGTGGCACTATGCCACGTACCACTGGCATATTTGAAGAGTTTTTGTAGTTTATGCCTCTGTGGGTTAGAGCAGCTTTGGAAGAACAAGGGGGGACACACAATATTAGGCAGGCTGTGGTGTGTGTATATATTTTTCTTACCAACACTGTATTCTTGCTATATGAGTGTTTCCTACAGACATGATTTACTCCTTAGCAATTCTGGTTTTACATACTAACCATTTTCCACGTGGGATTCCAGCTCATCAACAGGAGTGACAGATGAAGAGAGTTGTAACTGACTGGATAGGATGGTAAGGCCCCATGGGGAAGCACTCAAGATATCAGTCATTAACAAGAAGGGTTTATCAGCATAGACGCGATCTAAATGTTCAAACTGCAAGAAGAAAAATCATCCATCAAACACTGTTAGCATACACAATACAATAAATGTGCAATGTGGATTATATCCTGGTGTTATCAATTCATTACAAGCAGGGTAATTTTAGCACATACACTGTTGTCTATTAGAGCATACAGGGTCTGTGAAAAGTCCTCAACAACTACTTTACAATGCAATCGGAGATGCATCCAGTTCCCTGCTGTGAGGAGGTATTTAATGTAATGAAAGCAGGCAATGAGCTAACCGCTGAGTAAACAAACCATCAAGGCTATGCCTTATAGATAACCTGATCTGTAACAAAATACATTTTTCTTACTCTAAACAGAGTATGATGCAACCATGAATACCGGCTGCTCCCTGTGCCAATTTACTGTGAAACAGAGTGAACTGACACTACTTTGGGACAAAAGCAGGCAGAATAACTACATGGCCAAATCTGAGTTGTGGTAATATTGTATGTTACACCAGACTGTAATCCCACTTAGGGATTAGTGGGTTTTAATAGGCACTATATTATGTACCTTTAAGAACAAGTCAGCTCATATATTTATATTTTAACAAGCTCCTTTTGAGTGACTATGACCTCATTACAATCTACATAACAAATTGCAGGAATGCAGATTTTAAGCCTTATACCTTCTCAAAACCTACAAACTGTCACCAGACACAACAAAACAACACATTTTCTGCATTACATATTACATTATATTATATTGCTTACATATTTCTAATTGTTACTTTTTGTTCTTTAAAAGTAAATAAATACTGTTTCTCCACTTTACTATACAATTGTACGGAAATAAGCTATACTTACCTTTATAGATACAAATTTTACTGCAACATCAAATGGATACACTGTCTCAATGGTAACCGTTTCATCCTGTGGTTGAAAAAAAAAAACATTGTGCACATACTTAGATCACTGCTATATACTAATATGCAATTCCATCTTTTGCCAAAAAACATATAACATTTTTGGGAATCACAAATATACATATTTTTCATTTTAGAGAGTGTGCAGCTTTAATAGCATATTTTCTAACAAGTGACTGCATTGCAATCCGTCCTCAGAATTCTATTGATTCGTAACATACAAATTGCTGCTATAGTCTGTGCTATTGACATTAGTAATCAGAAAGAGAAGGATGTGATGATGATCGATTGGCAAACTTTGCGCTGACCTCATCCTTAAAGTGAGAAACCTTTAGAAGAAAGAACTGTTCATGTATATGGTATCTTAACTGCTCATTTGGGCTTTACAATTGGTCATACACCACTTTAATCTGCTTTGCTGGTATAACAATAACAGAATAGCAAAAACAAAGATTAATAGTAACCCATAAAAACCAAGCACTACACTGAAAAAATAGATATATGTGTGAAGAGCATCTTACCCGGTGACATCTGCAGACGATTTCCTTGCCTTCTACTGATGTATCTATCAAGTATGAAACATAAACCAAGAAAACACGTGTGCCAACAGTACCACAGCGGATGTATAGAGGCATGTCCAGCTGTAAAGAGAAATAAAAAACTAAAGCTACTGCATGGTGATCTATAAATGCATACTTTAAAACAGCAAAAGGAAAAACAGGTGTTGCCAAAACATCCCGTACTTCCTGTTTTTCTGCACGGATCCAGACAACAGATTACTGTAATGGTTATTGTACATAATAACTATTTTCTACAAGACACACGTACTATCCAAATGCTTGTTACTGGTCAGAGTAACATTTCTACATTAGGAATGCCTACCTATGTTAGCTTCATTAGTGTTTTCTGTGCGGGAAAAATAAGACAGGGACAAGAAAACATACCAAATATGGGGTTTGATTATAATATAATCCAACATGTTTCCTTCTATTAGTAAATCTGATAAAGGAAGCAATGAGGATATGGTGGCATCTTTGCCGTTTTCCTTTCAGCTACTTATAGAAATGAGGACCTTTATTTTGTTCTATATTTTGATAAGGCTGAGCATGAAATATCTTCTGGAAATAGAACTAAAGATATTTTTATTTTTTCTTTTTGAACATGAAGTGTCTGGGCATGCATGAAGATGGCATATTTATAAATTAAACGTAAAAAAAATGTTTTCGGTTACCATTTGTGTACCAGAAATAAATTACCAAAGAAATATTAGTTTTTTTTTTTTTTTACATGAATGCCACTGATTTTAAATGGGGGAAGTGTTGCTTGCCTCCCTGTGGTACAGCTGCTTGCACAGACAGAATGCACACAGCCTTAATATATGTGCTAAAAAGGTCAGAGAAGCACCTTTTCTCCGGGCTGCAGGTTTCCTACAGGGATGTCGGTGAGTAAAGCTGGGCTTGAGTCATCGCACATTTCTGCTCCCTCAAGCGTAACTAGAGTCTTCTGTGTCAGGTTGGCATCCTGCCCTGTGAAAGATATTGTTTTTCTGGGTTATAGCACAATACATACTATGCTGCAGGGTCAGTTTAGGTGATCCAAGCCTTAACAGCCCATGCCAAAAAAAATTTGATTTTTATTTAACACTATGGCTGCCACAGCATCATCAACACCATAGATGGAATGTATTAATTTAAACTGAATCAACATAAATATAACAATTTTCAGGAAATTTCCTAAATCCACAATTAAAGCGACATCGAGGAAATGTAGAAAAATGTAGAAAAATAAAATGAATGTTCACAACAACAATCTATGGGCACTGTATCTTGTTTGCCAATTTTATCAGGAGAGAGCAATCATATTCTAACAATGTTTTGTTCTCTGCAACCACAGGTCTAATGATTGGCAAATCAATAAGTCTGGTCCCTAAGTATATATCACAAACAAACCCACCAGGTAAAAAAGAAAAAAGAAAAAGGAAAAAGTTGAAGCACACAGCTGCAGTTGTAACAGTGCATTATAGTAAGTAAATAAAAAAAAAAAATCTGTTATACTGTATAAGTGTCTGCATACTGTATATACAGGTAAGTGCATGAATATTTGGACAGAGAACTTTTTTCTAATTTTGGTTCTGTACATTAACACAATTAATTTTAAATGAAACAACTCAGATGCAGTTGAACTGCAGACTGAGTTCACCAGTGCTTTGTTTCTTTCTCATGATGTACCAAACTGTAGATTTTGTCACTCCTAATATTGTAGCAATTTCTCGGATGGGTTTTTTTGGTTTTGCAGCTTAAGGATGGATTGTTTCACCTGCATGGAGAGCTCCTTTGACCGCATGTGGTCTGTTCAAAATCTTCCACATACAAGCACCTCCCCCTCAAATAAACTCCAGGCCTTTTATCTGCCTAATTGATAATAACATAGCAAACGAATTGCCCACACCAGCCCATGAAATAACCTTTGAGTCAACTGTCCAATTACTTTTGAGCCCCTGAAATGAAGAGAATTGTGTAAAAAAAAGCTTTAGCTTTAGAAGTGGAATAATCTTGAATGGCCAAGTCAGTCACCTGATCTGAACCCAATTGAGTATGCATTTCACTTGTTGAAGACCAAACTTCACACAGAAAGGCCCACAAACATCAACTGAAAGCAAAAAGCATCTGGTGATGTCCATGAGTTCAAGACTACAGGCTGTCATTGCCAGCAAAAAGTTTTCAACTAAGTATTAGAAATGAACATTTAATTTTCAGCTTTTTAATTTGTCCAATTACTTTTGAGCCCCTGAAATGAAGTGATTGTGTTAAAAAAGGCTTTAGTTCCTCACATTTTTATGCAATCTTTATTGTTCAACCCACTGAATTAAAGCTGAAAGTCTGCAGTTCAACTGCATCTGAGTTGTTTCATTTAAAATTAATTGTGGTAATGTACAGAATCAAAAATTGGAAAAAAGTTGTCTCTGTCCAATTATTTATGAACCTAACTGTACAAACATACACATATACACATACAAACTTTCATTGTTAGTGTTTAAATACACTTTAGGAGAAATTTCACTACCTGGCCAAAAGGATTGCTGAAAGACTGGTTGCTGCAAACTGTTACTCTGCTTTAGTATTTTACTTTTAAGTGTCTCATTTAAAGTTTGTTCTTTTTTTAGGCTAAAATTACAAACACACCTGGTTTAAGTCCTGCAGTCAGTTTTACATCCTTGATAACTGTGTCCTCCTGAGACTGAATCGTTATCATCAGGCAGTAGATTTCATTAGTAAGGGCAGGTGGCTCATGACGCAACTGAACACACAGCTTAGGTACTCTGGAAATAATCCTAGGAAAAAGAAAAACACAACATATAGAAGGTTAGATACTACTAGGCATCAGTTTAATTTAAGTATACATATGTGTGTTATTTATGCATTACTCACATGGTGCTGGCTTGTATTGTGATACTGTCCCAATGTACTTCAGTTTCTGGTAGTTTGGGTCTGCGCTTAAAAGAACGTGACGCCTGCACTGCCTCCTGAGCGGAGGCTGCATCTCCTCCACCCCCCCGCCAGTTCAGAATCACACAACGGCCTGTTTCACTCCCCAGGATTAAATCCACGGATGTAATCTGACAAGAAAGATATCAACTCTATAAACAGGACAATATTTTTTAAAATGGCTACGTACACACGTCAGATGATTCTCATCTGATAATCGCCTCAGGACTAGCATCTGATGTGTGTACAGCGCTCATCTGACGTCTTTCATGGATCCATCCTGGCGGATCCACAAACTACGAATGATCGTAATACAAGTGAAGGGGAGGTTCTGCTCTGTCGTTCTCCGACCTCCCCTCTCCATAGAGTTGAATGGCGCTGTATGGACAGCGCTCATTCATGTGTCTTTTAGTCTTTTGTCGTTGGAAAGGATTGTGAAAGATCTTTTCCAACGACAAAAATCTAACATGTGTACAAAGCTTTTATCAAGGCACCTAGTGGAAGGAGTCATAATATTGCTAATCCTATTAGGAAAACACAGATGTTCACATCTGAACAACCCTGATGGGCGGACCCTCACATTGTTGCTCAGGCCAAGCCAAAAGTTCATAAAGTTGTATGGTACTTTATTAATGAAACACTGGCAGCTAAATTATAGGACTGATGTCTATTGGCAAACATGGTCACCTTGGATCACACGTCACCTTATGGGAGATATTGATGTTTCATTGATAAACTTATGGGTGGTATAGTTATGTAGTGCTAATTACATGCTTACAGGACTCTTACCGTGTTTCCCCGAAAATAAGACACTGTCTTATATTTTTTTTGTAAGTCTATAAAAAAACATCTACAGATGTACAAGGTGCAAAAACCAATCACTCATTTATAAAGCACTTAGTTAGGACACCAATAAACAATGTACTTTTGGTTAACTGACAGTAACTCTTTCCTATGAAACCATTAATAAATTAATTTTTAATTACTTATTTGAGAAAGGGTCATAAGCTAACCACCCTTCAATTCTTTTGCTGCCATCTCCTATTTTTCACTTTAGCTGGCAGGAGCATAATTCACTTACAGTTTTGTAAAGATATCAGACTCCCCTTAGCAAACATTATATTTTCTGTAGAGTGGCGGACCTGTTGAATTCAGAGATGGGTCTGATAATTTTGTCTGCATTTTGATAGTTGTACAAATGTTTACCAAACAATATTTTAAAGAGAATGAACTAAAATCATTATTGGCGCACACAATTACAACATAAAATGTCAAAATGTAAATGATATAACTGTATTAAAAAGAAAATATATTAGTGCACTGTAAAAACACTAGTTGTGCTAAAAAGCTTGAAGTTTCACATCTATGCACTGAGGTAACATACATATAGTAATTTAGCTCTTTGCAGTGCGATTCTTCCTGAATGGCCCCAATGCACCTTACTAGCATTGTGGCTATCTCCACACAGCATGTGTTAAGTGTTCATTTGCCAACAACAAGGAGATTTCATCCTTTACTCCCCTAGAGACCAATGCACCTCTTCCTGGCTCTGATGCTCTATGTTGCAGGTGGGCACTCTGTGCCCCTTTACAATGCATAAATTGTGTAACAGTAAATTTACCTAAAGACTAAAAATAGCATACTGGGTCACATTATGTTAAAACCCCTTGTGATACATACCAAATGGTACAAAGTCCTGAACTTCAATGGTAAACACATTGTTACCCGCCAGAGAAACTCTGTCTGCCCACAGTCTTTGTGCTGCTTTCACCATGGAGGCATCACAATCTGGCTCTGCCTCAGGACTCTCATTCTGTACAATAAGAAGATTACAAAGTAATCTATAAACTTTTCAGTATTAGAAAACATTTTGAATTATTCTGAAGTGTTAAACTCACCATTAACACATTAATGAGGTTCTTTTCAATTCTAGACTTTTGATCATCTTTCAATGTTGAAGCTGTTTGCAAAATAAAAATCCAAAATTAAAATAGAAAAGATATGATTTTGGTTGGTTTGTTTTAGGTGAAAACTGGTTTACAAGAGGACAGACAATTTTTAGGGACTTTTTAGGGCACCAAATTCTCAAGGTTTTTGTACAAACAACCATCTTTAATTCATATATATATATATATATATATATATATATAAATCTCAACAACTCAAAATTCTTTAATAAATTTAGGATATATTAAATAAATTTAAATTATAATAAATAAATATACAAAAGTCCCATGGAATCACGGTTTCCCCAATATTTTCAGGTCCGAGACACCAGCAGGAGAGCAGTGGGATAGATCTCAGTCCAACTGATCACAACATTTTTTGTATAGCATTTGTGAATTAAAAAAATGTTGTTTGTACAAAAATATAGAGAGTTTGGTGCCTTAAAAGTCTCTAAAAATTGTCTGTTCTCTTGTAAACCTTATATTTAATATTATCAGGATGTGGCATATGTAAAAATTATAGGTATTGGTCATCACTTATTTTGCTAAATCTTGTTTTCAGTGAAAACAGAGTCACATTATCTGCCACTGTTCTCTTTCATGTCACGTGTCTACTTTAACTGGAACTTTACAGCCCAAAACATCCTACATTGCAAAACAGTACAGTACAGATACAGTTTTACTTTGCAGCATTTTCAGAATTAAGAAATATTAGGAAAAGATAAAAACATACTAGTTCAAGGTCTGTGCCTAACCATACAGTGAAAGAATAACAAGAATAAAAGCCCTGGACCTTGCACCTGCAGATCAGCCATGGGGGAGTAATTAAATTTGTTTTTTCCATGGCTCTCAACAGAGCTTAGGAGGTCTGTGTATGACAATTATTGGCAGGTATTTCCCATTTTGTTTTAGATCCAGTTTCAGATAAGCTCTGTAAGTTAAGAAAGTTTCATATAACATACTATTTCACATGTTTTTACAGTCTCACTGCGTGATTTTAAAGTGTACCATTAAGCTTTAATTGAAACAGAAGAAAAGAAAGAAAACTACCTCTTCCAAGAAGCTCCAGTGAATAGGTGATATAATCTTTAAGTTGTGCCATTAGATAAGCACATTTCAAAGCGGTGGTTAATATAGAAGTCAGCAGAGTCCACCACCTCTCACTGCGATAGTCACACATGACATAGTCCAACAACCTGACAAAACAAGACAATAGAGCCTGAAGACCAAGATCCAATATTACTTCTGCCTGTACACAAGGAACCTTATCCTTATTATATAATACATTTGTATCCAGATAGAGACCTTTCATAATATGCTAGGGAAACATGATATACAAAAAAAGATGTGTTTCACTTTTATTACACGTGAATGCACAATAATAGTGTGACGGGTTAACTGGAATAGGAGGAGCTACAATATACAAAAGTCAATTACAGCTCATTAAAAAGTTCATAATGAAAAAAAAAAAAAAAAGCACATAAGGGCTTACTGTTTAGTTTAAGTATTTAGCACAGATCACTGGACAAGGAGACTTACTTCAGGGCTTTAGTGTAGTCTTTAGCAAAGTAATACTCTTCTCCCATCTGTACCACTGTAGAGGAAAAAAAATATTTATACGCAGGAAAAAAAAATCCCCTATGGATAAAAATGACTAACCAAAAAATATTATAGAAAATAGACTTTTTTTCTTTTTGGCAGCAATGGAAGATCGCTGTTAGCAAGACTGTATAGTTTTCACTACCATTATTTTATATTCAGTGCTATGGATTAGATTATTTTCTAATGCTTTCCATTTTACTCTCATTTATCTAGGTGCTAAGGATGCCTCTCTGTAGAGAAGGTGGAGAAGGGATGATTTTTGTGCAATCATTGCAGAAATTAGCCGTTAATTTCACTTGTAATCTTATAACTTCCTGTATTCTCTACCTGGGCATAAAGATATGAAATAGAAAGTATGAGTACAGAAAGAACAAATTCCTGTGCATGTATTTTAGATGTACGGTACAATGCTTTTTTTTTGCTTTTATATTTGTATTATTTCTTTTTGTAAATACTTTTAGTAAGCCCAGCTGTGGAGTTCCTACTTGCAGTGCAATGATAAGGCATAGTGGTCTGTACATGTGCTGATATGATGAATTCATAATGCAACCAAGATAGTTGTATTTAAATTTCCAACTAAAAATCATGAACAAAAGTTATTTTAAACATTATTAAACCATAATTATTTAACAGTATTTATATAGCACCAACATGCTATGTAACGCTGTACAATAAACAGGAGTAGTTAATGACAGACAGATACAAACAACGACATAGAAGAAGGAGAGGACCCTGTCCAGAAGAGCTTACAAGAGGAGGGGGAAGTAGCAGCCAATAGGTTTTAATTGAACTAGTTTTAAACACGTGACCACGAGGGCTTTATGTAGGGAAAAAAAGCAAATGCCCATCTTACATGGCAATCATTTTTTTTTAAATATTCTGGCCAGCAAATCTTCCCCCTGACCCCCACACATTAGACTCCTGAAGTGCCGTGGAGAATCCATGACAACATTTTACGTATGCATTTTACATATAATCTGGATTTATAAACATTATGTTATGATCAGACATAGACAAACAAAGATTTTCAGAAGGAAGTTTAGGACCAATCACAAACAGTATATGAATGAACACAATAAAAAACAAAACAAAAACAACAGCATATTTTCAGAGCAATGCAAACAGAATGGATGATGTGTCAAAAGAAAAGTTCAGTTACCCATAGCAATGGAAGATTAACTTTCGTTTAGTGCATTTTTTTAAGAGACGAAGCAATTATTGACCTTTTTTTTTTTATTGTGAGACTCCTGAAAAAGCTTAATTTTAACATTAATTCTTATTGAAGTACTTACTCAAGTGACTCTTCATTCGGGGACACTTGTATTTCTTGAACTGAGCTACAGCACTGCTCAGGAGGCTGATATTAATCTCCTAACAAAGAAAGAATGAAGGAAAAGTGTTGAAAATATACAAAAAAAAAAAAAAGTATAAGATAAAGGTTCATAAATCTGTGGGTTATGCATTGCAGTTCATTGCCATGTTTCTTTAAAGTTATAGCTGGTAATAGATTTTAGGGAAATGCCAATTCACCAGATGTATACATGAGGATATTTGTGGATAGTACAGAGAAGACAAAACCAAATAGCTGCTTACCGAGTGATTGACATCTCTTTCTTTAAGTTGCAGAGCCAGAATCCCAGCTTTCTCCTTTTCTGGATCAGAAAGATCAAAGCCTGCAAACGAAACATAATATTAATTAATGAACTGTACTATGCGAGGTGATGAACAGAACTGTTGCAACATGAATGGTTGTGTGATCTTTTGTTTTGGTAATATGCACAAGGGTGAAAAACAGGTGGCAGGTTTCCTACTATACATTTGTTCAAGCCCATATTGGACAATAAACCATAAAACGTTTCAGTTTTAATTAAAAGCACTGATAATTATTCAGTTTAGCACATCCAATGAAAACTGTATATTCGTTAACTTGATGTATCAGATTTCAGGATTTATTTACACAGGGTGGTTGTGAGAAGTTGACAGGTGCCTCATGTGCTGTGGTGATATTAGACTACAATATGAATGCAAGAAGAATCACAGCTTACTGGGAGGACTGTCTGAAATATATTGAGCTGTAATGTAATGTAATCCCTATGTAATGATCCCAATTTTCAAAGTTACATGGCAAATACAACCAAAACTAAATCTCACACAAGTCAAATACAGTAGATGAGAACGGGGAAAATAAGCCCTCCTTGGTAATGGATGTACCATGTGGTCAGACCTGGAAAATCAAATGCACATATCTCTACTCCCTTATTCCCCCCACCCCCATTTTCATTTAAGGTCGGTGGGCGACTTGCCATGAAAGCTCAAGAACATTTTTACCTGTTACACAACATTGAATCAACAACTTACTTACTTAGAATTCCCTGCCTCCATGCCCTCTGGCCATAGAAATCCAGGGCTCCATTAGGGGTCTCCAGAGGGTCTGGACTAGGATATGTCACAGACGGCTGGACAAATATAAATAAAATAATTTATATACAATACCTTCCAAAAAGAGGTACATTTATCAGTAAACCTTTTAAATCAGAAAACAAAAAAAGCATAAGTTGAGTACGTAACAAGCTTCTTATTAGGATGTACAAAAACTTTCAAACATTGTTTACAGCCTGTGACAAGACTTGAGATGTCCAAAACTGTTTAGGAGACAAACATCTCATATATAATTCAAAACTTAAAGAGCAATAGGAGTATTAAAGTGGGACAACTGGAAGTAAGCCAGTTTGTAAGTGTATCTGAAGCGAATTTTGATGTGGCACTGGGTTAGAATGATATGGAAAACAGAAACACTTTTTGCAGTGACATATGTCTAAAAAAGAATTTATCTTAATTCCTTGTGTCTTGAGTGAGGATGTACAGAAAAATCTCTCCAATGGGAAACAGAAAGGTAAATAATAGCACTTCTGCTAAAAGTCTCATTCAACATTGAAAAGCAGATTTGTCATATAAAAAGGCTAGGCTCCTACAAAACTAACAAAATGTTACAGCTTAAATAGATTCAAACATTTTTAGCATGCAGAAGTTGGGACTGGAAACTTACACTATGATTACATAAGAGAGCAGCTAGGTGTTTGCGCTCCTGTGCGTAATATGCAGCTTGCTGGTAGTAGAAGCCAGGATTTTGGGTCTGAATGGCAGTCAGACCTAACTTAATTGCTTCATCAAACAAATCTCCAAAAGCCTGGAACCTTGAAAAAGGAAAGTAATTGAAAAGAAATTCAAAACAAAATATGTATTACATACAAGACAATCCGATTTACAGAACTGTGTCATCTTCTAGGACAGTCATGATGCAGACTCAAGATAATATTTAAACAATAATAGTCATCTAGGAAGAAAGCTATATTCAGGGATTGTAACTGATATTCTGATGACAAGACCCTGACTTTACTATCGTTTTATCACCCAGGATCAATCCAATACTTATATTCTTATGTCAGCATGTTTTTTCACTAGGTGTGTACTTAAGCTGTATGACAATTCATTGACAGTCTACTGGGGATCCTTACTAATAAAAAAGCATGAATACTTTTTTCTAACAAAGACATTGGAATGTAAAACTCTAAACACAGTTATCCCACAATAAGTATAACCAACATTCTGAGATAGTAGACATTTATTTATGTGCTGTAGAGTGTACAGTTTAAACATACTGTTTAGACATCCAGGCAGCATGCTCAAAGGACAGCTCAGCACTGCCTATCTTTTTCTTGCACAAATCAATGTGCTTTCTGAACTGAGCAATGGCATCTAGAGGAGTATTGTGCTGGAAACACAGGCGGCAGATCTACAGTCAAAAACGAGAAGTAACGTATGATGTTAATCAAATAAAACCAAACCTAAATATTGAACTATGCTTGTAATCAATAAGCCATGGTCTTACCTTATAGTTTATGAAGCCAGCCATGGTTTTTATCTCCAGCATGTTCGTTTCATGAGCCCTCAATTCATGTACAAGGTTATATGCTGTCCGGTAATTTCTAACAAAAACAAATGGCACATCAACAAAATTTATTTTGACCCAAGACTGCATTAACAAATCAACAAATATGTTATGTCCAATTACACTATTCCACAGATGATTTCTCAATTTAGCTTAAGCTTTTGTTTAGAATATTCTTTATTGTTAACTTAGGTTTTCAGAATTCTTGTTGTTGTATGTTAGTATTGTTCATCATATTCTGCATGTAACTCAGCCTTTCAGGACAATATTTTGATAAGACATGATGTTGTATCTATTTGGATTGGATTCCCTAGAATATATGTAACTGTATGCTCTCATTGCTTTTTATATCCCTTTAGAAACCTACATTCTAATGACATTAATTATCCTTTGTCCTTGCAACACCAAACGTTCTGATAAGTACCATGGCAAACCACTATGTTTAGGGGGGGGTAACAGTGTGACATGCAGCTGAAGTTGTTCTTGTCTTCTGTCGTCCTTAAGTTTCTATATTTGCTCTAGCTGCATTCTATGGCAAATTAACATGCTAATGAAGAAGTGTTCTATAGATTAAAGTCTTTATAAACCAAACACTTAAACTGCAACTAAAAATATTAAACAGTATGAATGCACAACTGTCCAATTAAAACAAAACATTTTATGTTTTTAAGTCATGAACAGATCGAGAGAAGTGTTTGAACATATGCCAGATTTTTAGTTGTTGGCTGTCAAACAGTAATAAAAAGGTGATGGGAGTCACAACTCTTCCCCACTCGGTCCAAACCTTTATGATACAAATTGTTTTGGGGCTTATGGATTTTTTTTTTTAACAACCGAATAAACTAACATCAATAAATTAGTATAATACTGTATATAAGAAAAGGTGATGTACTTACTTCAATGCATTCTGTGTATCCTGTTTCAATTCACTGAAGAAAGCAATTTTAAACTGATGCCGTACAAACAGCAGCTATAGAATGAAATGAAAAAAAAAAAATATTATTGGCTTCAGTTTTTAATTTTTAAATGGTAATACTATAAGGCAAAAGGACTACTATCATCCAACCAGGGATCAAGTTAAATGAAGTTGAAATTAGAGGACATGATGCATCTCAGCAGAGTGCAAGCATTCATGTCAATAAAGTGGACTGAAGAAAAGAAAAAGAAGTCCAATTTAATAACATTTCTTATCTTTTTTTAATATTAACAGCTGAATGCCGTCCGTACACTGGGGGATGGGTGCACGGCAAGCTAAACAATTTCCTCCATCTCCATGATACTGATCATTTTCCTGGAAAATACTGATCAAACTTTGATTGGGAATGGTCTGGTTTTCAATAGATTTTGATTAGATTTGATGTTTATTATTGAATCTAAAGTTTTGAAAACATCACACAGTATAAGGAAGCATTTAAAGTTTAGCTTATTCAAGCCCCAAGATAAGTCATGCAAGACCTACAAATATGACCATATCGCCCAATCCAACTGAAAACAACTGCACTGGGTGACTCATTTAGGTTGATGGGTTCCCCAATCAAAATAGAATTATGAAGAATAATAAAGTATATACGTTGTCTGCACTGTAGTAAGAGATAGAAAATCATTACAGATGATTTTACATTACCTGATGTGTGGTTTTATTTAAGAACTCTTTATGAGATTTTATTCTTCTGATTTCAGTGTAATAATAGGTCTGTGCATGCTCATAAAATGCATTTTCTAACCTATAGGGAGAGAATAATTGTAAGTGTGCAAGATCTACTCATAAAACACAAACCCTAAACTCAAGTACAAACATGTAAAATAGATGTGCACGTTCAGGTTTAGCCAATAAACTTAAAGGAAAGTGATAGTAAAAAGTGCCACACATAGAAGCCAAACAATTTTTTTCAGATTTGTGTAAAGTACCTGACGTGAACTATAAGAACTACATACCTAATAATGTAGCCCACTAAGTGATCAGTGTGTGGGAGTACAAAGAGAGACTTTCCTGAGAGATCACATGCATTACAGAGAGCAGCAGCTCGTTCTGAAGCAATCAGATCTTCACCTGGAAGACAAAGTAACAGAAATAAGAACCATTATAATTAAACATGTGTAAGAAGGAAAAGAACACAAAGAATTGGTGACTCAGCTGCAAAAGCGGTTTCCCCGGGAAGATCTTAATGGTGGGCAATGGCCCCCAGGAAAATGATGAAAAGTCCAACTATTTGAGTTGTCCCAGTAACAGAAGGTGAGGTATGTTTATGGGAGGATATCCCCTCACTTGGTCATCAGAGCAAACAGGGAGATTACTGTGATGACAATGAAGACAACAAAAGGTAAAAGAAAAGGAGGTCCTAACCCTTTACTACTCTAGTAGTAAAAAAGAAGCTTTGGCATTATATGCAAAATCATACCTTGTGAGCTACAAAAGATTAAAGATTGAACTTTATTTTTAAGTAGCATGTAGAAAAAACGAGCACTCAATAAATAACCTTTCCAAACAAGATATGAATCGGCTGAAGAGTACGAAGTAGCCATGCTATTATAACAACACATTTGAACATGTCCTTATATCAAGCCCCTGGTGAAACACAAATATTGTTATTGTCCAATAAGCTATGCAATGCAATGCACAACACAAGGAGGTACCTGGAGGTAATGGGGTTTTCTTCTGTATTAAAACCACAGCAACCTTTGTATTTCTTCCTTGCAAGCTTTGCCTAAATAAAACACAAGGTGTTACAATGCATGACACAATCATTTTCATTCACCTAAGGGGCTAAAATGCAAGTGTTGGACCTTGTCTCATTATTTGTAAATAAGATCACCAGGTTGGTGATAGATGAACCGGTAAACTAGAGTTAAACCTGGATGACTTAGGTTGTGTTGCTGGTATGGATTTAGGGTTCAAACACCTTTCTGCCTGAAGTATGTAAGGTAATATTCTCCTGCAGAGTACCCCATGTGAAAGGGAAATTGATTTTAGTTTTCTCATTTACCAGCTAAAAGCCAAAACTTTGCATTGTTCCCAGGTGTTAAATTTGTCTGCTATTGACAGTTTCAGTCACTATTACCATTACCACTGTTATCTTGAATATGTGATGTGATCTCTGTGTCTCCTATGACATTTAATGGATTTTTATTCTGCAGATGCACTGCAAAATGGCAGTGCTCCCCTTTTTAATGCTGTAACTGTAGGAAACATATACAGTATTAGGAAGATTATACTAAAAAGATGTATGTATTTTTAACGGATATTCCAATACTTATTTTACATTAGTCTCCAACTGTCAGCATGTACAATTAGGGAACCTGCACCAAATCCATATTTTACATGTGTCAAACAAATAATAAAATTTATTTAAATAGCAATCACATCTTAGGGTCAGGATGGCACAAAATTACTAATTTTGGCCTTGGCATCTATACTTTATTGCCCTCTGATTTTTAAAGAGTTAACCTTCATTTTCGACTGGAATGCACCACTAGCAATAAAATTACCATTAATTGTATAGACACAAAATGCTGCGGATAGAAACAGTCTGGGTTTTGTACCTCACAATTTCTACTCTGGTTGCACATTCTGATTGCTTCTCCTTCCACTGGGCTTCGTCCCAATCAAGTTCATAAAACACAACAACCAGAGCAGGCACCAGATTAAGATGTTTATTCATCCATCCGGTCTTCAGAATGCCTTTTGGAATGTACCATTCATAGGATGTTCTCTAAAGAAACAGAAAGACAATTTACAATTTATCCAGAATATTTGAAGGTATGTGTCAAATCACAGAATGAGCTTACCTTTGTTCTACATTTTGGATATTCATGATCACCAGGAAGGACTTTAAATGAAATGGGCACCCTGTCTGCTCTTCTGTTGGCGCAAAATGCATCCCAAATCGCCCTGTGAATGGCATTGTACGTTACGTCTAACCCAGTAAGGGTCACGAAAGCCATTGGACGACAGCATAACTCCACAGGAAAATCCCACTGTGTGGGGCTCATTTTCAAACTATGAATGCAAACCTAAAAAAGGAAAAAAGGGTGTTTAGGATACTAAAAGCACAAGTATGATCGGAGTTAAAAAAAAATCCCAGTGGGTAGCGGTCCACTATGATCAGGTAGTGGTCCTTGTTTACTTCAATAGGCTGTATCTTCAGATAATTCTCGTCCGATATGAGCTGTCAGCCTTGTCTTTGACGAGAATTGGACATGTTTACAGAGGTCTTCTGACAGAAGATGAATGACTGCAATATAAGTGAAGGGAAGAGAGAGCAGTGGGGTGCCGCTGGCCCGTTCTCACCCTCCCCTCTCCATAGAACAGAACAGTGCTCTATGTACACCGCTCGTTCATGCATCTTTCAGGTCAGTGGCTTCTGAGGACGATCATGAAAGACTATTTCTGAAGACAATAATTGAGTGTGTGTATGTAGCCTAACTCATCATATTAATAAATAAAAAAAAAAATAAAGTAAAACTCTAGGCAGAAATGACAATTAAACGCATAAAGTGACACAGCCCGCAAACAAAATACCTTTGATTCAGGCACAGCCGTAAAATGCTGAGCCACCGAGAGTCCAAAGTCAAGTTGTTGTGGGTCATTCTAGTGTGCTGGGATCACAATTTCGAAAGGCAATGGCTCTACAGCATAGGGAAACAGAAGTTGTGATCACAGCAGTTCCCAGGGTGACCACAGGACAGGAAATACGGGAAAGCCGTCTAACCAATAGGGACAAATAAAGAAAAAAAAAAAGCTAAAAGAGGATTTATACATCTCTACTCGGTCCATAATTTAAAGTTTTTTTTGGATGTCCTTTATTGTCACTTTAAGCAGGAGTATTTCCTATGTTCTTTAAAAAAGTATGATGACACCTGTAGATGTGCATGAAAACAGTATAAAAATTAAAGGGCCAGGGACAGAGTAGGAACGGCCAGGGAGAGAATCCAACAGAGGACATGCTCTGGACTTGGAGATGCTTCTTGCTTTGGAAAGTAAAAGCACCACAGATGATTTACTCATCTAACACAATCATTTATAGACCAGGACACCTTACATATTCATATTCCTGATAAATGACTCAATAATTAGTGGCGCAAGTATAAGGATGACATCTGAAGACCCTGAACCTTCCAAGTCAGCAATGTCATCCTATACTTTTAGCCTGTCAAGCTCACTGCAAGGATAATGGATATTGCTTTAAAAGAAAATACCATAGCATATGTTTGTATGTGAAAGATTTTGTTGTGAACAGACAACATGTGGTCAAAGGAGCTCGCCATGCAGGTGAAACAAACCATCCTTAAGCTGGAAAAATTGCTACAATATTAGGAGTGGCAAAATCTACAGTTTGGTACATCAAGAGAAAGAAAGCACTGGTGAACTCAGCAAAGCCAAAAGACCTGGAAGTCCACTGAAGACAACGGTGGTGGATGATCACAGAATCATTTCATTGGGGAAGAGAAACCCCTTCACAACAGCCAACCAAATGAACAACACTCTCCAGGAAGTAGGCGTATCGATATCCAAGTCTACCATAAAGACTACAGGCTGTCATTGCCAGCAAACGGTTTCCAACCAAGTATTAGAAATGAACATTTTATTTTAACACTTCTAATTTGTCCATCTACTTTGGAGCCCCTGAAATGAAGTGATTGTGTAAAAAAAGGCTTACATTTTTATGCAATCTTTTTGTTCAACCCACTGAATTAAAGCTGAAAGTCTGCAGTTCAACTGCATGTGAGTTATTTCATTTAAAATTAATTGTGGTAATGTACAGAACCAAAATTAGAAAAAAAGCTGCCTCTGTACAAATATTTATGGACCTATCTTAGTATAAACATTCACATTCCTGCCAGATAACTGTACACATTAATGTCCTGTACACATTTGCTTCGCTTGAGCTTTTTGTAGCAATCAGCTGACAACAATGCATCCAGGGTTATTACTTTTTCCACGAAACCCAAGTGTATCTGCAGAGGTCAGAGATGGCACAGAAATTTACAACTCTTCACTAAACTAAGGCTACATACACAGGTGCAATAATTGTAATTGGAAACAAACAATTAACGACTGATCGTCCCATAATCGTTGGTGCAAAGACTGCACAACAACGCCGATGAACGAGGAATGTCGCTGGAAACGAAGTTTATACCCCAACAACAGACACACAGCCTAGCAGGTGACCACTTTCCACCCTCCACAGCTGGTCTATATAGAAATAATGGATCTGTAAACTGATAAGTGACCTTAGCTCACTCTGTCCTCTCCTTATGCCTGCACATGTGTATGCAGCACAATCTGATTGGCTCTTAGAGATCCCTCTCCCACTCTGAGTGCCCCTGTGGAAGGAAGGAAGCAGGCATTTGGCTACTTCTATGTAAAACCTTTCCCAACATTGTTACAATAATACATACCTGCATTATATGGTGTTAATGGCAATCTGGACCAGGCCAGACAACACTGCAGAATGTTGCAAAATGTCCCCATAATGGCATACATTGCTTATACATCATTACCTGGTCAGACGATAGATCCTCGGTACATTATTCCACAGTGCAGGGAGGGGCTCCCCTAATACACCTCACTGAGCACCAGCTATCAGGATATGCAGCCTACTCCTCCACCGCAGCCCTGATGTCAGCTGACACAGCCGCACAGTCTGCTGGGACATCCTCCGACTCCATATTTACTTTGGGCAGAAGTCTTTATTATGTCGTACATCACTGACAGTACAACAAACTTCTTAGTAGATGTCAACTCCCATATTTCTAACAAAACAAGTATATCGTTTTTGTCGCCACTAAATAAATATTTTTGTTAAGCTTCCATTATAACTTACAGCTAATTCAAACAGACATTAGGTAGAAAGTGTTATGGAGTATACACTGTTCGCAAACGTTTCAAAGATGTACTTTTCCCTTAATAAAAATGGCTGTCTGGCATTTAACAGAACGTACATTTTTGTACTGGAACGTCATGACGTAAGACGTGTGTCCCTGGGCATGCGTAGTGCGGTGCAAATGTGGACTGGGAGCAGTGTCTGGCTATGTACCTGATAGAAGTCAGGGTGTGAGGTGTCCCCCATGCGCTAAAAAATCTTCACTGCAGCAGCCGCCTTACTCACATCATGGCTGCGAATGAGGACCAGGAGGTGAGCCCCCACACTGTGAAGTTACAGCTTCAGTAGCTTGCTATGTTGCTAAAAATAACCCTGCCAAGCACTAAGCAGCCTGCCGGACATTGCCTGTGCCAGCTTCCTGTGTGCAGCTACTTTCCCCTTATTTCTGGAGGCTGTGTCTGTCAAATCTCCTAATACACACAGCTGTCAGAGCTTGTGTCATCTCTCTTATTCTGCTTACTTCCCATTTAATCCTTTATACAGTGACAGGTTCTCTTAATAAGGCCCCAGCCCCCCACATTAACCCCTTCCCATACATTCTCTTACTTGGCATTTGGACCTTCCCAGGGCATCCAGGTGTGGAGGGTCATGTGGCCTGGCTTTCCTCTAAGGGCCCAGGTACTGGGGTCTGCGGGGCCACTGGCCTCTGCACAAAGCTACACGGGCACTGGAACCCACTGACCTGATTAGGATGACCTGGCACTTTACCACAAATATCAAAGCTGCAGATTTCTTTAGGTAGACAGAAAAATATTGGTTTCTGAGTTTCACCTTTTCCAAGCTTTGCAGAGGCAGAATAACACCTGTGGTCCATAGTGACCAGTTTTGTAGTGCTGGCCATACACTTGGCATTTTCAATTTGTTTTATTTGCAAATGGTGAAATGCTAACCGCCAATGTGAACTCTGTTTGCCTTAATCTGTTTCATTTTTAAAACTGGTTAAACCTCTTAGGGATGTTTGTGTATATGGTCAGCTGGAGGCCTTTGCACGCCTCCCCCATTCATTAGCTGCAGCTGGCATGGTATGTAAGAAGTGGGCACTTTTATAAGTTGGTTGAATGAATCCTGTGTGACTTTTTTAAAGGAAAGTTTGGTGATGGAACACATCTTGTGTTACAGAAGGATACACTTCTGCTATACTCACCGGTCTCCATTCCATTCCATTCCATTGCATCAGCAATCAGCATCTTCTTCCTTCTCTTCCTATTTGTGATCTTTGGCCATGCGAGGTTGATGTAACTCCTGTGCAGGGATGTGGGAGTTCAATCAGACTCCACAAGCACAGGAAAAGCCAGGACTGATGGGCATCCTGGCATTCAGCGTTTAGCTGCAGATGCACAGCTCACCATTTTTGCCAGTTCTACAAAGAGATCAGGCAGGTAAGAATAATTATTGCAGAAGGGACACCTGTCCCTTTCTGCAATAATATTAAAACATTTTTAAAAGTGGAACTTCAGTTCTGCTTTAAACTGATTTTAACAGGGTGAAATGAGCTGCCTTAAGGAAATACTTTTTACCCTTTACATGGACATTTTACTGCTTACCTAGTTGATGATCTGATCTGATCTTCTGCTTTTAATACTTTCTAAATCTCTTGTTTGTAGAGAAGCAGGGTCCAGTTTGCGACTCTTGTTTATGTTTTGCCTATGAGCTTTATGTCAATGAGCTGAAATTCCCCTAACCATTTTTTTTTTCCCTAGATGGAGCTGGAAGCTCTTCGGTCTATCTATGAGGGTGATGAATGTTTTAAGGAGCTTGGACCCACAGTTTTCCAATATCGGGTAAAATTTGTTTTTCTTAATTATACTAATTGGGAAGTAAAAGGAAAAAAAAGTTTAGTACATATTGCAGCTTTAAAGTTTACACATTTCTTTATTGGCTATGTAGAACAAATACACATTTCTTCCCTCTGCTCTCTATAAATCCGAATTCCTATACTAGTTTACAGATTAATGTTTGCTCATGCTGATTGCAGAGCTGTAGTAATGATAAATCAGTGAGACCACTGTAGGGGGACTGTTGCTTTGACACATCAGTCTTCAGATGCAGCCTGGAGCTGAGAAAACACCAGCAAAAAATGTAAAAAAGTGAGACAGACAGGGGTCTATTTAAAGGTGAATCTGAAGAAGAATGTGCAAATAGACTGTTATAAGTGTGGAAAGCTTTTTAGTAGCCTTTCAAATAGAAAAGTTTTTTTTTTCATGAGTTTACATTCTCAGCTTCTACTGTTTTAATTGCATTAACCTTTAATATGATTATATTTAATTTGCTGATTCCCACAGTAGTACCTATGCATACTTCAGATATTGCAACCTCTGAGGTCTATGGTAAAATCAATTACAGTTATAAACATTTGGCTATCAAATCATTGATCTAAGGCAGGGGTGTCAAACTCAGGCCCGCGTGCCAAATCTGGCTCCCCAACGTCCATTTTTTTGGCCCCCAAAAGAATTATTACAATGAATGGCAGCTGGCCCGCCGCTACTGCAATCTGTAGTAATGGCAGGCCAGCTGCAATTCATATTAAATGATGCATCTACTACAATTCCTGGCTTCACTTGCATCTATAGACCAGCGGCCTCTCTGCCTGTGCGTGGCCCTGCATTGTATAGACGCAAGTAATATCGGGAATTGTAGTAGCGGCATCACTCATGTCTGTTGAACAGCAGCCTATGCGTGGACCCCGCGGAGTTTGTACCGACAGGTAAGCTAGAGAATTGTGCCAGAGAATGCAATGTAAAACCAAATTAATGCAGCAATTCATTTGGTTTCACGTTTTATTTCCTCATTTCCCATGTAAGGAAATCCTAGACTAGTGGTGACACAGTGACAGCCATCCTCCCTGCAAAAATCTTGCTTGCTTTGGCTTTCCCCTTCATTGTCTACGTTCACTATGTAGCATTTCTAAACAGAAAGCATTAGTATATTAAAGGAACAAGTTTGGTTGCATTAATTTTATTGATTTCTGAATTGGTAATAAGCATTGCAATGTACTAATTTGATTCTTTGCATTACCTCCTCATATATACTCTATGTATAATTGTTTTTTATATTTTTGTAATATTGCATAGGTTGGTGATGTGGGGGACGGAAAGGCTTTTCTGATTGAAATATCCTGGCCAGAAACCTATCCTGAAACTGCACCAAGTATATCCATGAATGCATTTTTTAACAATCAAATGTAAGCATGTGCTTTTGACGTTCTTTTATATGTCTTTAATTGTTTTTTATATTGTTAATAATTATTTGTGAATTCTGTCCCAGTTCTCCAGCTGTCAAACAGAGTATTGCAAACCGGTTACAAGAGCAGGTGGAAGCCAACCTCGGCACATCCATGACCTATACCTTATTTGAATATGCCAAAGACAATAAGGAGGAGTTGATGGAACGTCACCAGCCATACAGTAACTCTATAGTGAGTATGCAGCACCTGGGTTAAGAGAAGTGTTCAGCAGCATGCCTGACACATTCAAGGTTTAATTTGTATATTTTCAACATGTTTGGGTTTCCTCTAATTATGCTGAGATTTCTCATACTTTGCAAATACATACTGATAGGTAATTGTCCTCTCCCAATCCTAAAATGACCCTTAGACTAAGACTATGGTAGGGACATTAAATTGTGAGCTTTCCTGAAAGTTAGTGATATGACTACGTATGCTGTTAAGCTTTTCCTAAAATGTTAAGGCTATAATAATGCTAATGATAATATTACTTAAAAGGTAAGATACTTTTCCAAATATTGAATTTATTGAGTTCTATTGGAGCAGTCTGGGCTGAAAAATGTTTTCACAAAATAGTTCCTGCAATATTTAGGTCAAAACCCTTTCATTTAGTTTTAGCTAGCAAAGAGAAAGGTTAAAACGTAGATTTATTTTTTTAAGCTGTCCTGTTGATATAAAAACATATAGGTCAGCAAAGCTTTCTTTGTAAAACAATAAACCAAAATGTTCTCCTGCTCTGCCAAATGTTTGAATTAGAATTAGCCCCCTGATGTCTGATGTGAAATCAACACTTTCAGGAATAAAAATCTCCTGGTAGATCCCTTGCAGCTCTCAGTGGTTCCTTCTGCTGACCATCAATACTGTTCCTATGTTGACATTAAGTTCCAGCACCCATATGTTATATAAAAGGTATGGCATACCAGCTTTTGATAGCCTTTGAAGCAATAATAAGCCATAGATTTTGGATTTTAGCATAGTTATTTCTAAGTATTTCTTGAATATTGGTTCTGAACTTGGACTGAACCTATTTATTGCTGCGTGTGTAAATACTGTTTAATAACAAATACCAACTACTACTTTTAACCTTGCTAGTTCTTTATTTGGCCACAAGAGATAATTATTTCTTCATACATCAGCTAGATATATTTAATTCAAATAAACAGCCACACTGGCCTGTAGCTTTGTAATCAGACACCTGGGCATTTAAATAAGGTTTTAAAATAAACCATAGTATGGTATGCAAAGTATAGTTCCCAAATTTCAGCTCATCATAGCCTGAACAGATCTCTGAATAACTGACATAATATTTGGCACTTTGCACAATGCCTTTTCTAAATAGGGTAAATATTTATTTAAAGCTGTTTAGCATATATATAGTTGTAAAATTGTCAATCACAGCTTTGGTAAAAAAAATAATGGTGATTTTTTTTTTAATTTCACAATATTTACTTTTTTATTCAACCAGCTATTATATTATGAAACCTAAAAAAAATTAGATGTTTGTGTCTTGCATGTAGGCACTCTCTGCAATCTTTGTACAGATTTATGGAAGAAATTTGACTTTCTGCTTGTGCCATTGACACAGCTCTTTTCCTACAACTCTGCTCAAAAGCTAAAGTCAAATTGCAGGACCATCTGCTATTGAAGTCTTAAAAAGTTACAAGTGGTTCTCCTTTCACAGAGAGTATTAAGGTGCTAATAAGTAGGTTACACCATCCCATTTGTAGACTATTTAAAAGGAAACCTTGTTTTTTTTTACCAGAGGTAAGAAAGAAAGTTTGTTCTGATCTTGGCTTTCCTAGCTTTTCAATCACTGACCTGGAAACAAATGATCAAAGGAGAAGTCAGTTACACTCTAAATGGTGTAGCCAGGGGTGACACCCCAAAGCCTTAATTTATAAGAACACAATTCATCACAGCAGCATCTACAGCTCTATCCTTCAGTATCCATTTAATGTAATTTGTTCAAAGGCATTGAAATAGTGTTGCATAACCTATTTTCCTTTGTTTTCCAGGCATTAGCAGGAAGTGACAGCACCATAGAAACAACAAACAAAACTTCATCTAGTAAGAAAAAAGAAAAAAAGGAGCAGTTGACAAAAGCACAAAAACGTAAACTAGCAGACAAAACAGGTACGTACCACTAGATGTGTTCATCTGGAAAATCTCACAATGACCACATAATTGCAGCAGTATGGTCACTGTACAACCTATTTTTCATACTACTTGAATGATATGATAACAATTAATTATCAAACAGAATATTCATCCATTATGCTTAACAGGGAGTCCCTTTTAAAATAATTTACATGTTTTTAGAATATGTCCCAAAACTAGGAAGTGTTAAGCCATTTTTATTTTGATATCTGCAGTCAAAGCACAGGTTTCTTTTTCTAACATTATTACGTTTTCACTTTCCTCATATCGCCTGCTCAGGAAACAATCCCTGTTTTCACTTCCAAGTAATGGTGGTAGGAAGAGTATAAACAACAAAGCTTTTGGTTACTGTAGTTATACTTGGCGCAAATTCTCTATGGTAAGTGTGGCAAAATGAGTAGAAGTATTTGGGAATGCCTGGTGCTGACTTACAATGCGAGTTGTATGTAAGTGAACCTCAACTATTTCCAAATATTCATCTGTATCTGATAAATAACATATTCCCCCAACAACCTCTGCACTGTGGAACAATTAATCCTCAAAGTTTACAGCAGAAGCACCTAAGTCATCCTGCCAGCAACTCTGCTCATCCTTCTACCTTCCCCCTTCCCAACAGCCTACTGATGTTTTGATCACACATGTGCTCAACTCACAAAGTGAGTTGATAAAGAATAACTTATATCAGTGCTTGTGTTGTATATTTATAAGGATGAATTTCTCCAAGTGCCTGTAGGTACTAAAATGGAAGGACCACTCTCATAATCTGGACTCCTACTTTCCAAATCACCTGCTAATAGTTGGTGTAAAACTCACCTAAAATGAAAAAAAAAAAATTATTACTACTTCAACTTCATCTTCTGCTTAGCTGGGTGTGATGCTATTATCCGGGGCAGACACAATCATGTTCATTTCAAGAGTGTCCTCTCATAGCATTTTGACTGTTCTGTATTTACTTGATATCGTCTTGGAAGAGTGGTGACATAGTTCTCGCCTAGGTGTTAGGATAATTGCAAGGTAAGTATATTTCCAACTTTTTGTTTTTTCTTTTCAGATGCATTTTACACCTATCAATAGTAGGTGACTGGAGAAGGGGCAGGTGGGTCCAGACTGTAAAAGAGGATCTTACATTTTAGTGGGAGTTCCAGTTTGAGCACGTGGTGCTTACCTGAAAAAATGAAGAAACACATGTAAACTTGGAAATGACACTCTTGAAAATGGCTCATTTAGAGAAGTTAAATCTGAAAATTACCATTGTTAACCACAGTTGTAAAAATGTCAATCTTCAATAATTCAAAAATAGGCAGGTGCTTATTTTTAGGTAGACAATTTTTACTTCATATTGTATAGGTAAAGGAATTAACATTAAAAAGTAATGGTAATGGTGAACCTACTGGACTTCCCAGGCTGCCACAAAACTGGTCTTACAGCAGTAATAGAGAAATACCTGTACATTCACTTTCTGCAAGTTAAAGTGAAAGCTTCTGCCTTTGAAATTAGCTATAGAATATGTTTGGCAATTGAATGTTCCGACTATGCTGTAATTACCAGAGTATACTGACTGAAGAATATTACCAAAACAAGATTTAAAGTCTCTTTTAGGCCTTGAGAGAGGGGATTACCCTGGATAGCCACTGTTTAATAAATACATAGTCTAAAAGTGTAGTACTAAAGGTTTGACTAGATTTTTGTGGGGTTTTTTTGTGTAAGTTAGAAATATTAGAACTGCACTTTGAGCAATGTAGACCCTTTTTTCTTTTTGTAGCATTTATGCAACAGCTTTAAACACTACTTGTTCACCGAAAAGGAATAAAATGTGATACGATACTTCTGTGGAATGTTAATTTTCTGTAAGATTTCTATGAATTGATAAAATAACTTGTGTGTTTCCATTTCTAGATCACAAAGGTGAACTACCAAGAGGATGGAACTGGGTTGATGTTATTAAGGTAATGACTAAAGGTTTTGTGCTGGTATTGGTTGAGGTTTTTATTTTTTGTATCTGAGTACCTAATGCAATCTTTTTTTATTTATTTTATTTTTTGGCTCACTTTTCCAATTGATGGGATCTATGATTCCTATAAATCCAGCATGTAAGTAGAAAACATTTTATTATTTTGAAAAATGTATTGTGTATTGTTGAAAAACATATGGTTTTATGAAGAGGGCTGTGGTGGAAAATATTATTTATCATGTTATTGTCAGGGGGAACCTTACAGTAGATAAATTTACCATGTTTGCTAATGAATAACACCTAGGAAATGATCATACAGACAGGACCCCCGTTGCTTGTATAAGCTTCAGTGTGGAAGACATGACGCGAGGCATGGCCACAGGACATGAATAGGGGAAATTACATCAAGAGAAGCAGTTCTGGGCTCCAAGCTTACAGGGAAATATATATTCGTATATTAATTTATACATTTTCTTGTGTGGTTGGGACTCTGTGAGTGTGCGCATAATATGTCCACATATATAAATACAAAGTAATGATAAAAAAAAAAAAAAAAAAATCAGAAATCACATCAATATCTTTTTTTTGCTCAGGCACCATCCATGGCAGATACATAATTCATAGGCTAAGATACTTTACATATATATATATATATATGTGTTTTAACATTAATATTTTGCAGAATTTATACATCGGTATCATTGTGTATACGTGTCTCCCACAGCTCGGCCTTTCTTCCTATGTATCTTCCTAATCATCCCCCTTAGTATTTGTCCTATTGGTCCTGAAATTTAAAATGTATTTTTCTTTGGATTTTCTGGTGGAAATAAAATATTGTGTATATACACCATCCCTCTCCCTCTCTCCTCTCTCTCTTTATCTCTCTATTCTTTATATTATAGAGCCGGAACTGGTCTATATACTATGAAAGATCATGTAACGTTTTGAAAACACATAGGGTAGACCCTGTGTGCATGTAAAAAATTATATACACACAGTATTTTATTTCCACCATAAAATCCAAAGAAAATTAATTTATATAACCCCTGATATCACAATATCGCTAAATAAGATGCATCAAACTGGGCAAATGCAAAGTTCAGGTGAGGTAAAGATGATTAATTGCCAAGGAGGCCATTTATCAGAGATGGAACAAGACATGAAGGGTAACATAAATGGTGTTTTTTAGAAGAATGGACCAACAAAAATACATAGTAAAAGACGTTTGGAGTTTGCCCAACAGCAGTTGGTGAACCCCACAAACATGCAGATTTTTAGATTTATTCACCTGTCAATATGACTGCATGTTCCCTGATTGCCGTTTGAATCTTCTACGTTTCTCTAAAGACTCCTTCTGCCACCCAGTGGCTAATTGCCAGCAATACACAGGAGTCACAGGAGTAAATGCTATATATTCTAAAGAATTCAGATTCAGGGGGAATCTAAGTCAGGGTAATAATTTATAAATACCCCCTTATGTGTGGTGGTACTGGCAGCCTCATGTTTTCGGGATGTTTTTTTATCAGTAGAAATGGGAAAACTGGTCTATTTTGAAGGAAAGAAAACATTTTTCAGCCTACTAGAGATTTGAGTCTGGGGAGAAGGTTTACCTTCCAGCAGTTTAATGATCAAAAACATATTCTAAAGCTACAGGGTGGTGTCTTGGAATGGCCTAGTCAAAGCCTAGACCTCAGTCCAAATAAGAATCTGTGGCATGGCATGAAGATTGTTGTACACAGCCCATGCAACTTAAAGGGTTAGAAGCCTTGGGGAATGGTTTTAAATCTCAGTGGCTAGATCTGCTAAGCTAATAAAAAAAACTTACACTAAGAGACTTGCAGCTTTAATTGCAGCAAAAGTATTGACTTTGTGGAGAGTAAATATGCAAGTGCAAACTTTTGTTTTTAGTTTTTTGAATTGCTGTGTGTATCACAAAAGTGGTAGGCATGTTGCGTAAAGGAAATAATGCTAACCCTCCAAAAATCCACTTTAGTTCCAGGATGTAATGAAACAAATCAGGACAAACATTAAGGAGAATGAATACTTTTACAAGGCATTATACATACCTCAATTCATCTCACAGTGTAAAAGTCTGTCACAGATTAGCCTCCAACGTCTTCTTCATACTCTTTGACCTGCAAGATCTCTAAACCAATCATTTTGGGAGTAGAAAAGGCTGAAAATATCTTTCCTGCTTGCAGCAGACTGATAACATCATTCTTTAGATACACTCCTCTCATGCAGGCCGTACAAGACAGTCACTTGACTGTGTTTTTTTATTTAATAACTAAAATATGAAATGTAACTCTTAATAATGAAGTTTTATACATTAAATTCTCTGCATGATAAAAATTATATGTACATTTTTTTCCTGTAAATGTAATAATTGGCATTAGATACCTGGTTATGCTAATCCTAAGCTTTCTCTTTTTTTTGAACAAACGTTTTCTGAACATACCAAGCACAAAGAAGCAGATGCATGCTGGTGTGGTTGTTTCATGTCTTAGTTTTTTGATCTGACAATGACAAGTGTACTCCTGTTAAACGATAGCAGCTTTAAGAGGGCGTGCCACTGTCAGAACCACTGCATGTCACATTGGTAAATGCAAAACTGCTAAACCACTTTCCCTGGCTAGTTATGTCTTACCAGTGCCAGCTCACTGTCTGTGTTTTCATGTGAGGACCAGCTGTAAAATGTACAATATATGTGTAACAGAAGCTTTATTTATAGCAATGTAACTAATTAAAAGACAAGCATTTTAAATAAATAGGTGTAATGTCTAATTAGTAACTTAAACTTGAAAGCTCTCTTTTCTTCTAATTATACTGATGTGTACATTTTGTCTAGTTTGTGTGAGCTTGTTTTAAATGTGATGGACAGGCCCCCAGCTTACATATAGTAACCTGATGGCTTTAAATTTGACTTATCAGTTCCTTAATTACCATGCAACCTAAAGAATAATGATATCACCAGGCCCTCCATTTTTTTTAGAAAATATATATTGTAAATTCTTATCTCTCCTGCCACTGAGACCTTCAAACACTGCTATGATCGAGCAGATTCCAGGAGTGTCAAACTTATGTGTTCCCTGCTATAGGACTATAATGGATATCTAGTAATTGTCAAAAGAAACCAGTGAATAATATAGGACCAAGACATTGAAACTGCTGGAAGTGTCAGTTTCTGAAGAGAATACAGTCTGTCCAATACTGCTGCGATAAAAAAGAAAACCATGTGGGAAGTATTTTCTCAGTTCTGTTTGCTGCTTTAGGTGAACCTGTAAATACATTTTCATGATTATATATAGCATAGTGGTGATCTGTGTTTAAGCCTTTTCTAACTAGAGGTATTTTCTATTTTTAGCTTGCTAAGACTGGCTCCCATGAAGATGACTAGAAATGAAATGGAACCTTTTAATTCTACATAACCCGGTTACTGTTCATCCTTCAAATATTTTTTATTTTACTGAAGTAATTTATTAAAGAGGCAACATTTTATAAGTGAAGCCCCTTTTTTGTAAGCTTCCTGTTTAATAAAGGGTGCAGTGTTTGTTGTAAATTCACTTGGTAAAGCATTTTGCTTACAATTTTATTGTCTTGAAACATCGGATTACTTTTTTTTTTCTTAAGGACCCATTCTTTCTCTGTACTTGTCTCTTGTCTTTATAAAATGCACAACTGTAACATTTCTTCTATATTAAGGTTTATTTAAAATACAAATACTCGTCACCATATTTTTTGTCTAGATAGCAGTTATGTGGAGCAAATGAAGATCAGGGAAAAGTCAAAATTCCTTGTCTCTGTACATGTTTAGGCTTGGTGAAAATATTAAAGCTAAAGCATCAACATGTTAGCTAGGTGAGTAGTATTTTCAGAAGGAGGTCACCACTGGCAGCCTATACATTGCATAGGTGACTTATGTAATACAACAGAATTCCTGCTGAAAGGACAGCAGTCCAATACTCTGTAAAAAGAATGGTGATTCAAATAAGAATTTCCTGGTATGTATGCCATTTTTTTCTGTAATACTGCAGTTCTGCTTTAAAATAAACTCATGGTAAGGCTGTGATAAATATTTTTTTTTTAAATATTCTTATCAAGTGGTAAGTAAGCTTTAAAACAAGCTTATAATTTCCTTATAGCAAGTAATTGTTTTAGCTCAGTTAATTAACCCTGTTTTCACCCCCTCAGGACTTCTGTTCTGAGTGTACTATAGAGATCAGAAGGCTGCTGAATCACTGGTGGGGGAAACAAGGTGAGCGGAAATATTGAAAAAACAGTTTGAATAATTTAAAATGGACCCTCCAATGAGAAATCACGTAAGCTGCCATTTCTAACCTGGTTCTAAAAATTCTGTTTGGTTGGTGTTCTGATTCTCTGTAGTTTATGAATCGCTGAACCAAAGTCCATATGCAGCTTCGGTGTCCAGATAATTATCACACTGTTCTCTGCAGTCGCACATCGGAAAAAGCATGCAGCTACTGACACCAAAACATCGGCTTTACATCCAGGCAGTTATCATTCTTTAGGATAAGTTCAAACAGACCTGCCACTGAGATTAAGTGCTTCTGCTGTAAATTTGAGGATTAAGTGCTGGCTTCAAGAACAACCATTTAGTATCAGTAAGGAAGCAAACCAACTTCCCTATATATGTGTTTTTTGGCAAACATACAGTTTTACTATTAATGAGCAATCTCTGCATTACTGCTCCTTGTAATTGAAAGATGGCCTGATAAAGAAGTCACTTAAACCACTGAAGGGGAACATTTTACTGCTACTGACACCTATAAATGGAAGATTTATTATTGCTGCCACTGACACCAATAAAGAAAGGGGAGAAAGGAAGTTTACTGCACTCACTGTCATCGAGTACTAAATCGCACTGTGCTGCAATGTGCTTGGTTTTGTGAGTTGCAGGTATGCCACAGTAGACTATTTAAAATAAATAGATTGCAATGCAACTTAATGTATGAAAAAAAGATTGGCATGCTAAATAGTGTCTGCTTTCTACTGTCTGGCCCCCAAAAAAGTCACACCATCAAATATTTTATTGGGGTGCTTGTTTTTCACACCTAAATCTTTATTGAATAAAACATGAAAACATACCATTATTACAGAGACTGGTTCTTGAGTAAAAACAAAAAGTAAAAACTTCTTGAGTAGCAAGGTAACACATTTAACAATGCTATACAAATCTCAGTTATACAGAAAGGAAAAATACCTACTTTTTGATACATTCCCAAAATAAACCAAAACATCTGGTAATATAACAAGTTCAGATTCATTTTACAATACAGACCATAATGAGTATTAATACTTAATATTGTCACAGTTAGAAAAGGGTGTATGGGAGAAGGAAAACATGTCCCTGAGATTTTAAATTCAAAATAGTAATTTTGTAAACAGCATGATACGCAGCAGTACATTTGAAAACGATCCAAGCATCCCATGTTGCAGAAAATGTCAATGTTGTCTAGGCTAATAGCTTTTGCTTCTTCCAATAAATAAACTGATTGAACTTTGCTTAACCACAGTTTTACAGTGGGAACCTCTTGAGAATTCCAAAACAACAGAATAACACTTCTCAGTGCATTACTAAATACTTTTTATATTTTTTCATATATGTGTAGGTGCAGCAAGCATACCTTGATTGGGTTGCTTTTTGCTTTGATTTACCACAGTAATCTTTCTATAGACTTATGCAATGTCGCTATATATTTTTCCAACCAGATTTCTATAAAAGTTTAAACCTTCTCAGTGGACCTAAGGTCCCGCCTCTGCGGTGGCAATCCCCATGTAAAAATGATGTCTCATGCCTCCCCAAAACTGCTTTCTCAATTTATGTCTGGCAAATCCTGGCATTGTCATCTAGGAACATATGCTTGTCCCATCAGAGAATAAAAAAAAAAAATTGAACCTAGTCATTCAGAATATTCAGGTAGTCCCCTGACCTTTTGGGCATGTAAGGTTCCCGCTAAAGCAACCCTAAACCACAATACTGCTTCCACAGGCTTGGGAACGCTTTTGTCCAGGCAGTGTAGAAGAAAAAAAAAACACTAAATCAAATGCGGCCCCCTATTAATGGCTGTTTTATGTTGAACGTCATTAATATAAATCACTCATCAAGTAATTATAAAGAGTCCAAACCTGTAGTTTTGTTACGGAAGAATAAATAGATCAACCTAAAGCTTTCCAAAGTTCAGTGTTTGTTCATAGAGGATTACACTGACAACTCTTGTTATGCTTTGTTTTTTTCCCCAAGGTAAAATACAATTACTAACAATGAATTAGAATGTTCAGAAAGCAAATACTACTCATGTCAAAGGTTTTGCTGAGATATAATTACTGTGGTTTAATTAATTTGCGGTGTATATTGCACAACATTCAATTGTTTTCTTTACATTGCACCTGTTACTTCTATACGTTTCATATGCCTCTGGTGGTATAGCTAATGCTTCAATGACTTAAATTGGTGGGCTGGAGGGATTAGAAGGATTCGTTATGTTAATAAGTTGAACATTTTCTTCAACTCAGTAAGGATTAGGTTGACAACAGGTTTAAGCACTTTGTGTAAACTAAGAAAGTACACATTTTAAAGGCATGTGCATTACGGTAGATAAGTAATATTACATGAATGTTTAGCACTTAACAATAGGAACAAACAAATACTTATATATTTATAAATACTTATAAATACAAATACAGGCATATATATATTCTAGATATTTATTCTAGTTATAGGTGTATGTGTATTACTCTTTATCATATTATCTATATGTAAGGATACAATAGGCTATCTTGGAAAATGTGTTGGAAAACTTGTTTGAAAATGTTACCCTTACTCTGTTTTTATTTTCATAATTGTGAAGTTTTGTGAAATACTTAAAGTGGACATTAACCTAAAAAGTGAAAAAAATTGATCCTTTGGGAAACATCTATAAATGGTAATTGTGCAGTACCCTGAACTATTTATCTCCTGAAGAACTTCAGTGTGATTTCATCTAAGGATGATATTAAGACAAGATTTGTTGTTTATTTTTTCTCCTTTGTGGTGAGACACTATACATGGGGACCTGCAGTGCTCTGATCTTCCTGTTTTTGCTTTATTTATATTGTGGATCTGTAATTTTTAAATTTTGTATTATACCACTCCCAATGCTTCTCAAAACAGAACTAAACCCATGATACACACCTGTTCTCGCTCTGTCATCATCTTCCTTCTCCTTCAGAATATCGTCTTTAGCCGTCTTGATGGCTTGGCCAGGATGATAGTAACTCTTTCTCACTCCTCTATTCCTGGTATTGCTGGGTATCCATAGAAAGAAATGTTGTATGCACAGTTCAGCCAAATTTGACAACTTGAGTGTTGATCAGGCAGATCACCAGTCCCTTTCTGCAATAAACACCTGCCTGATTGAAGTGGGGGACTTTGACTTACTGTGCTATGATGAATCTTGTATTGAAAAAGATTCAACCTTTTGAGCAGTGATTTATATAGTGCTAACATAGTGTAAAGCTACCCATGTCAGATGATTGTTGCCTGAAACATGCATGTCCCAGGTTGAATTTCTAGCATGTGTACAGCAGTCCCCTAATGCCGTTCTTCAATACACCCTGGTAGATTGATGAATGACTGCTGTGCTTTCCCATTTCCACATTGGCGTGTTGCTTGCCCCCCCCCCCCTTGTTTATATAAGACCGAATGACCCTGTGTTTAAAGCACTTGTTCGTTCATCTGTCACTGGACTTGATCACAAGAGATTGTTTCCAGCAATCATAATATGTCTGTAGAGGGCTTAAAAGCAATTTGCTTGTGTGGGAGGTGGAGACAATTACCCTATCATCAAAGCTAGCCACCAGGCAGACTATCCAAAATTAATGATATTTTAGCTAAATATTAATCATAGCCAGTTATATCATAGCCATAGGGCAGTTATCATACATATCTTAGATGCCCCCCTGATTATTCAATTATACAATTTTCCCCAAATGAGTAGGGAAGCACGGTGGCTTAGAGTTTAGCACCCTGACAGTTGCAGCACTTGTTCCCAACTTAGAATCTCAGACAGGTCAAAAACTTCCTGGGTTTCCATGTACTCCCTGTGTTTGCGTGGGTTTCAACCGTCATTAGACTACAAGCATTTTAGTTAATAATAGGTAGAAAATATTTACTGAAATAATGTATGTAGCTTTTAGAAACTAAAATGAACAACCTATTGTAACAGTTATGTAAAATCATGTAGGTGTCAATAAAGTCGGTGGTATTTCCAGTCATCCATCATTCTAACATGCTACATGTACAGTAATTACAGTCCTTGTCTTCAAAGATAGACATACATAGCCCTATAGGTGTTAATTAGTCATAGTACATTGTTTCCTGGTATTCAAAACTGTTTTGTACTTGAAAACTTTATATCTGCTTTGTTTCTAAGAGATGTTGGTTTTTAAGAAGGCTATAGGTGTCAAACTCTGGCCCGGCACATCCATTTTTTTTGGCCCCCAAAAGTATTCCTAATATGAATTGCAGCTGGAATTGCAACTGCAATCCGTAGAAATGGCGAGCCAGCTGCAATTCATATTAAGCTGCCGTTCTATAGACACGAGTACAATGCCGCTACTACAATTCCCAGCATCACTCACGTATCTAGACCAGGGACCTCTGCCTATGCGTGGCCCCGCATTTTATAGATGCAAGTGATGCCGGGAATTGTAGTAGTGACATCACTTGTGTCTATTGAACAGCAGCCTATGCGTGGACACTGCAGAGTTTATACTGACCGTTAAGCTCAATAATCAGGAATTATCATGGAGCTATTGCTATATTAATTATTTTACTGTACCAGAGAATGCAATGTGAAACCAAATGAATGCAGCAATGAATGCAGCAAGGTGAAATAATTAATCTCAATAGGAGGAGACAAGAACCCATGAGAAGAGCATGCATTATTATGCAGTGGATCGATCTAAAAAATTTAGATCAATCCACTGCATATTACTGCATGATCTTCTCTTGTGTTCTTTTTTCTTCCTATTGAGATTATTTGTTTTTTTTTCAATAAATTTAAAGCTTGGCCCGTGAGTTGGTCCAAGTTTTTAATTTTGGCCCTCTGTGTATTTGAGTTTGACACCCCTACTATAGATGATCAGAACCAGCTACTAATTCATAGGCTCAAGGCAATGCTTTGTAAGGACTGGGTCTATTAGTGAGAAAGGTGGACTGACAACGAATAACCTCAACTGACAAAAAGTATATATTGTCTACCACCACTTGCAGTGTGCTTTATTTAGGCAAGTTGCATAAAACTAATGGAGCTGAATACATTACAGAATGCTGGTGAATGGCTCCTTGCCACTACAGAGGCCTCATTAATTACAGCATACCTATCAGAGATTGCGATCCATTAAAATAGCTGTATTGTAAATAAGTGCTAATTAAGGCAGGTGGAAGCTTTGGTGTGCTTTTGAGGAATGTCTTGCAACTGAGCTGTCATAATTCTGGTGACTTTATAATAAACAGCGAATGGGGAGAGAGACTGTAACGCTCCTGAAAGTAAAGCCTTTTTTTCTTTTTTTTACACAATCACTTCATTTCAGCGGCTCAAAAGTAATTGGACAAATTAAAAAGCTGAAAATAAAATGTTCATTTCTAATACTTGGTTGAAAACCCTTTGCTGGCAATGACAACCTGTAGTCTTGAATTCATGGATATCACCAGATGCTGGGTTTACTCCTTTTTAATGCTCTGCCAGGCCTTTACTGCAGCGGCTTTCAGTTGATGTTTGTGGGCTTTTCTGTCCGAAGTTTAGTATGCAACAAGAGAAATACATGCTCAATTGGGATCAGATCAGGTGAGTGACTTGGCCATTCAAGAATATTCAACTTTGCTTTATTAAACTCCTGGGTTGCTTTGGCTGTATGTTTTGGGTCATTGTCCATCTGTTTTATGAAACGCCTCCCAATCAATGTGACTGCATTTAGCTGGATTTGAGCAGACAGTATGTCTCTGAACACCTCAGAATTTATTAGGCTGTCTCTGACCTGTGTCACATCATCAATAAACACTAGTGTCCCAGTGCCACTGGCAGCCATGCACGCCCAAGCCATCACACTGCCTCCGCCATGTTTTACAGATGATGTGGTATGCTTTGGATCATGAGCTGTTCCATGCATTCTCCATACTTTTTCTTGCCATCATTCTGGTAAAGGTTGATCTTGGTTTCCTTTTGTCCAAAGAATGTTTTTCCAGAACTGTGCTGGCTTTTTTAGATGTTTTTGAGCAAAGTCCAATCTAGCCTTTCTATTCTTGAGGCTTATGTGTGGCTTGCACCTTGCTGTGCACCCTCTGTATTTACTTTCATGCAGTCTTCTCTTTATGGTGGACTTGGATATCGATACGCCTACTTCCTGGAGAGTGTTGTTCACTTGGTTGGCTGTTGTGAAGGGGTTTCTCGTCAGCATGGAAATGATTCTGCGATCATCCACCACCGTTGTCTTCCATGGACGTCCAGGTCTTTTGGCGTTGCTGAGTTCACCGGTGCGTTCTCATTTTTTTTTCTCATGATGTACCAAACTGTAGATTTCTTGGATGGGTTTTTTCTGTTTTTGCAGCTTAAGTATGGCTTATTTCACCTGCATGGAGAGCTTCTTTTGGCCGCATGTTGTCTGTTCACAGCAAAATCTTCCACATACAAGCACCTCCCCCTCAAATCAACTCCAGGCCATTTATCTGCTCAATTGATAATGACATAACAAAAGAATTACCCACACCAGCCCATGAAATACCCTTTGAGTCCATTGTCCAATTACTTTTGAGCCCCGGAAATGAAGTGATTGTGTAAAAAAAAAAAAAAGGCTTTATTTCCTCACATTTTTATGCAATCTTTTTTGTTCAACCCACTGAAATAAAGCTGAAAGTCTGCAGTTCAACTGCATCTGAATTGTTTCATTTCAAATTAATTGTGGTAATGTACAGAATGAAAATTAGAAAAAAAAGTTATCTCTGTCCAAATATTTATTGACCTAACTGTATGTTCAATCTTTGCCGTCTTAGAGCAGTACATTGCAGTTGGTCATATAAATGTAGCAGTTGAATGCAGGGTTGGTGCAGAGCATCTGTTTTAGAATTGTAAACCCCAAAGCACATGCCTTGCCATTCTTAGCTCAGATTTTTAACCCATGTGTAAACACAACATATGATGTGGCGTGATGTATTGTGCACTTTTGCATTGGGAAATGTCTAGCGTTTTGCTTCACAAATTGCTTCAACAAATTGCCAAAATTAGAAAACGGTTATTAAAACAATGAAGATGTGTTATGAAACAGTAATTGAGGGACAGCATGGTGGATCAGTGGTAAGTTCTCTTGGCTCCCAGGCTCAGGGCCCAGAGCACTATTTGCATGGAGTTTTCTTCCTATGTTTATGGGGTGGATAAATTGGATAAACTACTCCAGACTATGTAATAGAGCAGTTTAGGGTGCATGAGACATCATTTTCCCAATGGGATTGAACCATAGAGTAAAGACCTTGGCCCCATTGAGAATCTTTGGGATGTGCTGGAGAAGACTTTATGCCTTGGTCCAACATTCCGATCATTAATACAAGATCTTGGTAAAAAATAATGCAACTTTGAATTGAAATAAATGTTGTGACAAAGCATAAATGTATTGAAACAATACCATAACGAATGTGTGTCACAATTAAAGCTAAAGGCGGACCAACACAATAATAATGTGTGTGGCTTTTTTAGCCAGGCTGTGTATGTTTGAATAATATTTATTTAAAAAAGTAACTGCACTAAAGGTTGCACCAAACTCCTCTTAAAAATTTCAATGGTTGCTAAAAAGACTATCCTACATAATTGGATTCTATCAAAGTCGCCCTTACTCAAATTATTTCTTGAAAAATAATGGTATTTCAAAAGGAATGGATAGGGGCCACCTTATCTAAGAAATCTCGGGTGGGGGGTGTCTTTGAAGTCTGGGAATCATATATAGCTACCCTACTAATTGACATACGAAAAAGAGTTCTTTCTATTTTTGAAATGACTGCCTGGTACGCCTATCGCCTTTTGGGCAACAATCCCTAATTCTCTGTTGGTTTCATATCGTTCCTCGGCTAATTTGAGCCAATGGTAGTCCAATACAATACACAGTTTAGTAAGATTTATGTTTATTGAATCACTATATTCTCTACAAGAAAATTTTGTGGTTATGATTTATATAACATTATTTTTATTCTTGATCACCAATTTAACCATATTTGTTTTGAATTATTTTTGTTTCTTACATTGGACTGGCAAGGGGGAGAGGATTGCTGTTGACTACATTATGTAACTGTATTATACCATGTTGTACTATACTGGGTGCATTGTAATATTCATCTTGATCCCAATAATTCTCTACTGTTATTTTCTTTATTACTGCAATTTTGTGTCCAATTCATTACTTTCTGTTACAATGTTGTTATTATAAAACAAAAACTAATAACATATTTTTTTTTAAAAGTTAACTGTTTTTGTTATTAATTTACAAGATTGTGTCATTGCACTTCTTGTTATTTGTTGAATTGAACACAATGAGAAGGATAACCAAATTTTGTAAGACCTTTCACTTACATGAGCAAGATGTAGCAGAGCCTGAAAGAGATTTTTACTAAGCATAGCCTTTACCCTCCCCAAATCTTTCCCCTCCAGTGTATTACTTGTGTTTCCATAGGAATGAATAAGCCAGGGCTGCTCAGCCTACTGCTGTTTTCACATCACCCAGCAAGTTCCTGCCTCTTGGTGTAAGCAACAAGAAGTGTCTTTCACCAGCAGAGCACAATAGGACTGCAATCATTGCTCATCTGAGGACAGGTCATAACTGCTACCGCTATCCACAGGCAGAAAGGTAAAATATGTTCAGAGATTCTCATTAACTAGTTTAGCAATTTATGTTATCTGACGACATTGTTAATGCTTCAAAAATAACAATTGATTATTTTATTGTGATTTTGTGAAACCTATTAAACAAAGTTAAACATTGAGTATTAATTGTTATGTAAATCCTAACCAGAGTCATCTAGTAGAGGTATGACCTTGTGACAGATACTAACTGAGCTTTTGTCAGATGTAATTAGAATAAATATCCAATCTATGAACAAAGGTAATACAATAAAACACCGTATTTACAACCTAATCAGCATTCGGATCTGGAAATCTTTGCCTAATTTTTGGTCTTTTAAAAGCCACGGAAAAAAATGTAGTCTGAATGAGCATTTTAGCTTATGTGCTCATGTTTGGACTTCAGTTAAAGTGCTATGCACAAACTTACACCATTCTACAATGCACATTCAGAAATTGCCTTTTATTGATCGGGCTATGTTAAATAAATGGACTATTCAGAATGAATAATGAAAACAAATGTCTGAGATTTTATTTTGCTTATTGTACTTTATATGATGCTGTATGGTAAGTGGTTGCAGTTTGCCTTTTTTTCAGGGTTATATTGAATTTTCAGTAAGCACATTTCACATCACTAAATTTCAAATCTCGAACTTAGATTAGAAAATCTAAATGTGGTGGCATATCTGAGTTCTGTTGAAAAATATTTATCTTCTTTCAAAATCCTTTTTTAGTCATCAGCGACTTCCATACTTTTCGACTTTTATTTGCATTGTATGTCTAGGCAAAACAAAATAAATGTAGTACATATCTGCAATAAATGCAGCTTTCTGTGATGCACTATTTATTATGCTCTGTTGTGGACTGACAGCATTATCTGATGTGTAGACAGCCTTCCCTCTTGTTTTTTTGCTAAAATACTGAATACCATCTGCTCTCATATCTTCACAAGAGAAGGGTTACCTATTTTGTGGTCCAGATTTAAGCTAGGAGGGCTCATTGAGAGAACAAAGCAAGAGTGTGAAGGACACAGGACACTTCTGATGTACCTGTCCACTCTTTGTAATTATACACTTACGTGGCTTTTTCCAATGTAAATGTATAATTACAAAGTGTAGCGACAGTTTTTAAATCATTGTCTAGTAAAAGGGGGCACGGTTGTACACCTACTACTGCAAATTTAATAAATTTACTGTATATACTAGGTGGCAGCATATTCATCCAGCATTGCCATTTAATAACATTTTGTCCCTAGTCTGATGCTGGCATAGTGCAATACTATACACATAATAATGAACATAAAAATAACCTAACTAAATAGAGGTAATGTCCAGCTATAATAACTTTATATACATTGTATATATATACATTTGAATTACTGGGAATATTTTATCTGCTTTGGCATATTGTAGTGTACAGACAATGTAAACTGCACAACTCTTAACAGCAACAACAAACAGGTTACTGGTTTATTATTATTTCCCTATTGAATTTTCTTTTGTAATGGCATTTTGTTCTAGACTGTCCACAGCTTTGATCGATATAGATAAATCAAGAAAGCAAACAGGAAAAAATGGATCCTATGAAAAGAAGTCAAACTGCAAATTTACAAAACAGGAAGAACAATGAAGTCAAACTAAAACATTTCAGAGAGAATACCGTTATTGGAATGCGGAGATGCTTCACTTCATCTGGTAGACTGATACAAGTATGTTCTGTGAATTGTGGCTCCATTATTTTTAGCTTGATTTTCATTCGATATATTTGTAACATGTAACAGAGGGGAGTAGAGAGAATTCATAACAAGATTACCAATGTACCTAAAACATTCTGGTTTGACATTGTATAACCAAAGATAATGGAAAGATATTATTACTAGATTCTTTTCAGTTTACAGAAGTTTCACATTTTTCTTCTGAAGGCCTTGGATAAATGTGTGATCCTTAATCTTAAGGTTGAACATCTCCTTTTACCTGAGATACCCGAATTCATATAATTTGTGGCACATTTAAAGCACAATTATAACCCAAAAAGTCTTCATTGGAAAATACTTGGCATGGTGCTAGTACAGTTATGTAAAATGTTAGTATATCTCATGGAAATAGTTGATATAAGGTGCATGCAATCAGAAACAGTGTATCATGCAACCATTCACTCATTCATTCATGTGCCTTGACAGGTGATGGATGTCTGCTCAGGAAGGAGTCATAAGCTTGTCTCTTATTTCATCTTTGTTGGAGGTTTTTGTATCTATATGTGGGTATGTGGTCATCTCAGTGGCTTTTCCTGATGTACCCTGCTTGGCTACATTTGTATGTGGCATTTTTCAAATAAAACCTTTTTAGTCACCTGTTCAGACATCCTATTTAATGTGTTGCATTACACACTGTTTCTATTTACACAAGCCCTTTATCATTTCTCAAAGAGGTGGCAATTTTTTTGCCACAAAATCTGTCATGATTTTTAACCTGTAAAGATTTATTGGAAAACCAAGACATGTTATGCATATATAATTAATGCCTTTGTTTTGTTGGGCCCCGAACAGTGTCATCATTTGTAGTACCATGTAATACACACATTTATGTTCATTTTTAAATATGAGTTTAGTAAATAGAAAAAGTACATATGAAATAAATGGTGTAGTCTTTATGAATTTGTAATTGTGGGACTTTCTAGAGGCAACATTCAAAGATTATGTTAAAAACACAAATTTTATTGTTCAAAACTGTTAAATTGTTAAAATCAACAATAAAAACATACATAGTTGTGCAACATTATGTTACAAAGTATATTGTTATGAACCTTTAAACGTGCAATAGATCACCCCTCTAGAAGTATCTCTTGTGGAAAAAATTTTCACTGGAGGGGGGAATTTTTCATTTGACGCATTTCACAGAACTAAGGCTGCTTCCTCAGGAATGAATTATATAAATAAATAGGGTCAGAATAGAAACATTCAGTAATAGTTGTATGAACATACAATTAATCCGGGGAAAAATACAAATACAGAACACATCAATGTAGTACTCACTCAAAAGATTCCTTGTATCCAAGAAATATAAGTTGTTATATTGCACACAACACCACCACGGAGCAGGAAAAAAAAGGCTGAAACAGCAACAGGAGGACTCAGAAGTTTACAAATTTGTGATCAGGCAGGTATGGATTGCAGAAAGGGATTGGCAACTTCTCCTTTGCAATAAAACATACCTACCTGCCTGACTGCTGAATGCTGAGCTGCGCATGCTAGGGGTCTGCTGAGATTTAATTATCTACTGGGAGCCTAGAGGTTATGTTGCAGGAGTGATGTCATCCTGGTCTGGTCAATTAAGATGAAGGAGATTGAAACCAGGAAGAGGAGAAAAAAATGACGGCACCTGTGACATTATGGGAACATATATTTGCAATCAGGCAGATAAGGTGGAAAAAACTGCACTAAAAGACTTGCCTGATTGCAATGTTTTATTTCTAGTGTTTAGTCCAGCTATAAATTCAGTACAATTACTAGAGAAAATCTGGTCATGCTATCATGGCTTTAATAGTATGAAAAGCTTTTGAAATGTGTTATTGGTTTTTGCTGCCACTTTGCCAGTTTCTTAGAATCATACTACAACAAAGTAATAATTAAGCATTTTTTTGTTGTATCTTCTGGTATCCATATAAAGCGGTCCTGTATTCAGTAAACAATAGTGTTAATTTGATTGGCTTTCAGATATGGAAATTTTGGAGTCAAACTTTATATACCACCATATATATATATATATATATATACCACCATTTTTAACCCTTTAAATTGTTTAAAGTTTATCTGTTGCGTATGTGATTGGTTTATCAATGTTATACCTGGTATGTCTGTATATAACTATACAAAAAGTTATTCCTATTAGATGTAAACAAGCTGAATGGTTCATTCATGCCAGCTGAGCTTAGAGTTTTATTTGTAAGGTGTAAGCAATGCATAGAATTGTAATTATCCTACTTCCTTGGTTGTGGCTATGATGAGTGACAGCTCTGATGTGCTGTTAAATAAATGCAGGGAGGGGTGTGTAATTAACAGGAGAGCTGTCATTCCCTCCAGGGGAGAACACAAACAGGTAAAGTGTTTGTTGCTAAGGGGACCTCAGTTTGGCTTTGGCTGAAGGACTTCCTTGGACCTTCTCCATGAAGTAAGCTTCAGCAGAGTCAACAGAGTCTGGTCTCTTATCCTTATGGGGATTCAGCAGGATTCTTCCTACCAAGTACATCAAGTGTTTTCCCAAAAAAGAGCGATTCTGCTTAGAGGGCATTGATTAAGCGTCTGTCTGTCTGGATCATTAGTTGGCACCTGACATCATTCATTTACAGCGCTGGACAGAGATATTCATGGCAAGACCAAATCTGCTATCTTGAACCCTATAGTGTATTCCTTTAGTCTACCCCTCTTTTGGGTTTTGTGACATTGAGTAACACCAGCACTTCCAGCCGTGCTTTGTTGATGGCGCATACTTTACAGGACCTGGTCAATCATAAGAAGAGCTTTAACATTTCCTTCCCCTGGATTGCACATTTTTGATGTTTTACATTTCTGAACTATTCTATAAATAATTATGGTGTTAAAATAGTGGCAATTCTGTAAGTGAAACACAAGAATGTGGACTCTGTATATGAAAGATATTACTCCTCGCAAAAATGTACGAAAAGTAAGTATTCCAAGTCATTTTATAATTTTTTCTATAAAGCACTTAAAGTACGTTTGAAGTTAATACTTTTTTGGTGTTGATGTCAGTTGTTGTTGATGTGGTTTGATGTCAGTTTTTCTCAGTTTTACTCTCAAGTTTACAATCTGTGACCCATGGGGAGATTTCTCTTCCTGCCCTAAATACACAAAAAGAAAGTAAGGGCAAATCTCTGCAAAGTAAGATGATTTTTTCTGCAGCTCTTGTTACGGAAACAGTGTATAAAGAATATGCAATATGGGATAGTTGAAACACCCGTTTTTTTGTTTTTTTTTGCCATCTGTGTCCCATTTGGGAGATTTCCCTTTACTATACGTCATGAAGGCGCAAGAGGAAATTTATACAAGTAAGGGAAATAGTGTCTTCAACTTTAGTCAATGGACATGGTACCCGTATTAAAAGATTTTACTTTCTTTTTTTTTTACCTTCCTTTGACAATGCTAACATGATACTTTGTTAGAAAGTTTTCATTGGGAAAGTAGTTCCAAGGACAAATCTCCCCATCTTGGACACAGACAAGGTTCTAATCCTTTTTAAGATAAATAAATAAATAAAGGTTCTAGTGAGAAATCACTATCAAAGAGAAATGTTTTAGTAGAGCAAGGAAGGGATAAAACTTCTGACAGGGATAGAAATTTAAGAAAAATATTCAGAATGGAGTCCTACATAGGAATCAAAATTTGTGACATAACATAATAATGGAGTAGGTGTATGTAAGTTATATAATGTATGTTATTAGTACATTCATTATCTGCTGCAGGTTTATCTCAGAAGATACACCTATAAAATTACATACTACATCATTAACAGAAAAAGTGTGCTTCGTCTTTTTACAGTATGTTTTCATTGACTCTATCTTACTGTAACATTATTAACCTAACCAGCTATATATATATATATATATATATATATATATATATATATATATTGAAAGGTTAGATAAATAATTTTACAGTATTTATGAGTTCCATTCGACAATCTGATACTGGAACATTTACTAGGAAAGAATACAGTTACATGGATTAAGTGGAAACAATGTCACAGAAAAACTTGTTCCACACTGAGAATGTTTGCAGTTATTAACAGCTTATTAAACTGTAACTGTGTCCTTTTCCTGTTTGGATATCACAATCTCGTTTACGGTATTCACTTTAATCTCAAATAAGCGTCATTTGAAAGCCTGGGAGTGCATTTTTTCTCTCTCATAAAAGCATATGTAACATACAGCAATACTTTCAGAGATAGGACAAGGATCACAAAATATGCATGCACTAGCTGCCCAGTTACACAAAACATTTTCCACCAATATGCAAAAAATATGCTTCATGTTAAGCCAACAATTGTTTGTTTTTTTCAACTATCCTTTTTTTCCCCAGTTTTCAAATGAATAAATGCAAAGACCCAGAGGCTGACTTATGTGTTTAATGTATAATACTTTTTTTTAGCTAAATGGTGAATTTTATTACAGGCACTAGTAAATCAGGTCAAAACTGAAGAAAAATAGGAGGAATAGTTGCTTCCAATAGGAGATAGTAAGGAGTGCTATAACTTATATTTTAAGTTCCATTTTACTAAGGCAGATTGCTGTAGGAGATGCTTCTGCACTCCAGGCACTGACATGGCCACTGTATCTTGGTGTTCCCATATTGAGCCAGAACCTTTGGAAGAAGTGCCCTTGCAGGTGAAATGCTTCAGAGGATGCATGGCCAGGAGTTCCCCACCAGCCATACTGGGGGCTAAATCCACCAAACTTAATTCTGCTTGCCCTATATACTTTATTAAAAACACAGCTTGCAGTAATACCATTCTTTTTCATGTACAACACTGAATTAATCACATACACATTGCATGACAATATGTTCAAGTGTTTTATGCTATAAATATAACTGATTTATAAGGTTATACGACATAAATTGTCAGGAATTGAAACACAAATTGGTGTAATAAAATGTACAATGCAGAATGAAATGTTGAACAAATTGTGTAATAAAGGTACATCATATTTTAACATGAGTTTGTGCAATAGACTGTGGGATAGACTGTGACCCATGATCCACTTTTTGTAATATATCACTTTTTTTTTTATTATTTGTTGGTGGTATTCAAATACCTGTAATACCAGGTATTACCTATCTTTACTTTAGGCTGGCCAGGCCTTGTATAGATATTTATTTACATCTAATTGATCTACTTCTAGTCAATTCATCTCAATATGTGTGGGGAATAAAATAGCACAAATAACGCTAAAATAGCATTCACATTGATTCTGGGGTAAATCATCATCTTACTGAACCTGCAACTCATCCATATTTATTGAATGTTTATTGCGGTTTAATATACCAGCAACAAAGTTACCAGTGAAGGAGTATCCTACAATAATATAGATTTGTAGACATACAGGTACACTACAGGAATAGCCAAAAAGAAAGAGGCAAATATGATCAATAACTTTTTTATATAAAACCTTGGCTTATTTAGAAGGTGTAAATGAAATATAGTGGATTCTATTATGTCGTGTTACAGTGGTTGTATCTCCATAGATCAGATAATCAGTATGTTTACTCTACTTGGGCAACTTACTTGGGCAACACCCGGTGGTTTTGAGTTTTAAAGAATTGATTGTAACTTGTTTAGTTGAAATAAAATGTTGATAGGTTTTTAAGATATGATAAGATTCATGTTAAAATGCATGTTTTTGTAATATTTATTTTGTTAACTACAGAAATTTGGTGGCCCCCACTAATATAGGGGAATTTTCTGCTACATTCGATAGAAAGATCAACCACCCAACAGTAATACATACAAAGAACATATTCTTCCTGGTTTGTAGTTTACATCATACAGATCAGACAGGGTATATGACATGCATCTAAGACTGAATACCACCAAATATCTTCTATTAGTATAAATGTATTTTTCAACATGCTGGAGTCAATTGGGTGGGTGAATCTGTAATGGACAGCAGAGACTACCAGTTAAACTCAGGAGATATGAATACATCAGGCTTTGGAACTAGTATGCCTATAGAAACAAGGCATGTAAAACAAACAAAGACAACAAAAGGGCTGGTATTTTCTCAGCACTTAACCACAAACAAAAGCAGTGCTTTCGACAGAGTGGGTTTGTGCTTACATCAGTGAAAGTTTATTTCTTCTTTATTATGGATACCTCTATGATTAAATTACTTCTGGGTCATGTAACTGAAGCATTAATCTAACCAAAAAGTTTCTGTTTTGTTTCATTACCTATGCCTTTTTTTTCCCAGGAAAAGAAAGAGACCATTGCTTTCCCTCCTATTAGCAAAACAACTTCTACAATTATATCACATTCAATAAGGGTAAGTATAGAATCTAGTTGAATCTTACTACAAGATCTTTGTATCCTAATCATATGAAAAAGCCTTTTTTTGTTTGTTTCAATAACTTTTTATTACATTTTTCAAAACTTTTTTAACACAACACACTTGTATTCCAGACAGAGGTACCTAAATACATATACAACGTATACAGTACAATAAGGAAAAGAACAAAAACATAAAAAGAGAATAGAGAACATAACAGAAAGGGATCCAATGAGACTTCTTTGATCTGTAGTAAAGTCACTCATTGCCCGTGAAAAATTACCCAGTATAGAACACAGTTTAATGTCCACAGTACGGACATTTGTAACATGAGGCATGAAATCAAGTGAAAGCCTAAGCTTAAATAAATTAATTACTTTCCATGTTTGTAAAGTTAACAATTATTTTATTATTTATTTATTTAATTATATATGGCTAAGCAGCCACAACCTGAATGAGCAATAGGCCTGTCCCTGGCAGGGGTCATACTCATTCACCATAGTCCCCTTCTAATACTTCTTGCTTTGATGCACTTGGAATATATTAGGCTTATTTAAAGTAAAGACACTTTTGGGCTTTTTCATGTTTTGTACCACATGTTTTAGTAAGGACACCTCCAGTGTACAATGCAATTACATTCTATAATTTGAATAGAGTTGCCAGTGCACAAGAAGAGTGCAAAGATGTCTTTAAGTATGATTGCCTTTAAGTATGAATGTACAATAATGCTACAATCATTTATGTGCATATTTACATACTCATTGTTTTTATTTATCTTTTGCAGAGGAGCAGTTGGGCTGGCCCAGGAACTAAATCTGTTCAGGACCTGTTCTTTTCTATGCAGATTTCTGATGCTCAGAAGTCACTTAACAAAAACAATAGCCTGCGAGATGTCAGTGTAAGTGCAGATGATTCCTATATATTAAGAGTATTGAGCACCTTGTAACTCAACATATACATTTTTGTATCTAGTATAAACCGATATTTACTGTAGATAAAAAACATTATGCAATCAGTTATTTTAAGGAAAAATAACTTCTTAGTTAAGTAGCTTTAGTATTTGCTTTCCAAACACATCCACTGAGATCAGAAACCTAGAGACTGCCATTGATGATCCTATTGTTTGTTTTTCATATGTTTATGTTTTATTATTTAGTCCTATATGCAACTTTGACTTTCCTAGTCCGCAAACTTTTTTCTGGTTCAGCAGAACAGCATACCAGTCGGACAACAGAAGTGTTCAGCAATGGCATGCAGTCCTCATATGACAAGCATACTATAAATTGCCTACTGACATAACATGACCATTGCAGAAAGGTTTATCTGGGTTCCTGCAGCTATTCAGCTTCCTTCTCCTCTCCTTTCCTTCCCTCTTTTTTCATATTCTCTTCTCCTTTCTTCATATCATATTTCCTTTCTACTTTCTTTGTTTCCCTGGGAAAATATTTAAACATAAAATGATGTTTTTATGTCCTATTTCACAGAAATATTTTGTATCTTTTCTGTTCAAACTGTAGAGGATAAATAGAAAATAAGTCTAATCTAAACTAGTATTGATGTCAGTGGTGGGTCAATATAGTGTGGTACAAATGCAGGACTATATTACTTTCATGGTATTAGTAAATAACTATGTATATTAGGCCGTGATACCATTCTTCCACTGTTACTCATCTTTGCTATGGCAATCTGTTTAAAAGAGAATTCATAGCATGTATCACTATCGGTGCTGTCTACAGTACTGTTGAAGATGTCAGGGGCAAATGTGATTACCATCTTCACCCCTAATAGTCATAGCTAGACAAAAGGAATTTAAAGTAAGTGGCCATATTTACAGTGCTTCTAGCTTTTAAATGAAATTTATGGCATACTATACATAACACAAAGAAAATATATATTTTTTGAATTTTCTTAATAGACTAGGTATTTGATGTCATGTCAGAAACACTGATTTTTGCTTTCCTTTTCTATTTACTCCTTTATGTATTTTGGTAGCTGGAAGACTGCCATTGGAATATTCCTTACAAGAAAATAAGTGGAGAGACTAGTACACAGATTAAGGAGCATTTAAAGGTAACTAGTGTTTTTATTTTCTACTACTAACAATGACTTGGCATACTGTTTGTGTGTTTTATTGCTAGGTGGCTGTTACATGCTATGCACACATATTGACTTTTAATCATTTCTGTAAGCTTTGGAAAAAACAAGCAATAAATGATTCACTATATTTTCATTGTGGATATTTTAAATTGCTATTTGGTCTCTTTTTCTGTTTAATTGGATTTTTTCCTTACTAGCTTACACCCTTTACCCATACATGTTGGATTTGAGATCAATGATGGATTCTTATGTGGGAAAATATAATACTCTTTCATCCTATATAAACAAATACTCTGACAAATAAAGCAAAGGTAATGTTAACATGGCGACTGCCTAACTGCTTTCAATGGAAAGCTAGAGGACAATGCTAACCAAGACCAGGGGAGGCCAATTTGCTCAGGCTCTCTTCTAGGACAATGGTGCATAAGAAGAGGTTATGAGGGTGAAAGTCATTAGCAGGTCATTGAGGAAAGAGAGAGGGTGGCCAAGAGTATACATGTGTATCAGATCAGAAGTGTAGGTAGGACAAGGTGGAATAGGCTTGGTAGGTAAAACAAATTAGCATCCCTGAGAAAAGGCTAGTGAGTTAAAAACCTAAAATCTCAGTTCATGCTATTGTGCATGTTAACGTTAAATAAATTCCTGAGTTTCTGTACAGTAATATCTTGTATTAGTACATACAAATAATTCAAAGTACATAAGTAAATAGTAACAGCTGTACAAAAATTCTGTTGGTTTCAGTGGTGTTTCAAAAGTGTCTCTGGCTAATCTTATAGTCTTAATAAAATTCTTTTATATTAGTCTGTCTATAATTGGATGGGCAGACATGATGAATACATTCTAACAAAGCGTTCCAGTTCACTGAGTAAAAAGAATATACTATATTAATTGCACTTAGAGTAGAGGCTGCTTTTATATTAACATGTACAGTTTCTACAGGAGGGATTAGCAATGGTCAGTTGTTAGTCATCACCTATTTTTTTGCATTTACAGGTTCTCTTGACTTTATTTGCAATTAATATTTGTTCAGTAAATATGTCTGTGGTATTTATCACATAACATATGAGTTACAAGGCTTTAGGTATAGTTTTACTTTATCCTGTAGACATTTAATCACATAATGTAATTATTTGTCAAGGTTTCCAAACATAATACTGTGTACAGTGTTATTTCATTTAGATGATTTTTTATATATTTTAAAGTTTAGTTTTTAGTTTCAGGAAGTGATTTAACATTAATGTGTTAGTACTAATTACTTTAATATGTGAGTACAAGAGTTTAATTTTAGGCCACGAAAACCCTTCTAAAATTTTACCTTGGCTTACATCTGGGTCTTTTTAATAATCTCATCACTTTTACTATGTCCACTGGTTCCCCATATTAAGAGCGACCCACCCTTGCTTGACTCTCCCAAAGATGCCACTGTTATGCTATGGTTGGATAGGTTGGAGTGGGGTCTTCGGCTACTGGAATAGATAGGAAAATAATGGTATGTGTATACTGTAATTTATTGATTTCCTGCTGAACTACTCTGCACATTGAGGACCAGGTACACAGTGACAGTAACTTCTGACCACGGCTATAAATATGAGGTGAGGGTTATGGAGCAAGGGGGAAATGCCTCACTGTCAGTGACCACAACCATGGAGGGCATTAGGAGATGTTGCTGGGGTTAAGGGGGTTATCATTTGTAGTGTGTGTGTAAGTTCCCCTGCAGTCTTCTTTTTAGCAGTAATTAGCAGTGGTAGATCACTGCTCACTGCTTCAGAGTCAAGAAGTTTCCTAGTTTCTTAGGTAAAATAGGTTTATATTTAGATTGGCTTATACTCAGGTATAAATAGTAAACTATAAAAGAAATTGAAAATTCTAGGTTGTGTTAGGATTTATTTTTTAAGATTATGGTTTTATAGTTAAAGTATTTTTATTGTAATTGGAAAGAGACTCCACTTTTCATTGCACTCTGTTTTTCTAATAAATGATCTCTAATATAGAACGTTTTTATTTTTTTAGAATAGCATGTATCACCGGAGAGTGAAAAGAGTTAGTAATGAAGTTGGCACAGACGATGAAAACCAATACATTCTGGAGAGTACAGAATCCTTTTTCTTAAAGGTAGACTTTTATTGTTTGTATGGTCATTCAGCATTTTGCAGAGATGAACTTTTAAATCTGATTTCCTTGTTTCCCGAAGCACTGGTGAAAAAAAAAAGGAAAAGTTGTGTTGTTGACCATTTACTTAGTAATTATGTTTCATAGGTAACTAAATTAGATTAGTGACAAATAGGCACTTTTGTCATCAGGTGATAATTACATGCATGTCTATGCATATAATTAAAAAATGGTATACTATAATGATGAATATCGATTATTAATTTATAGTAAAGTAAGCAGAATGTTTCTAATAAATGTTACTTTTTCACACTTGTCCTGCAGTCTCGGCAAAGACTAGCTGTACAAGAAGAGGAAAATACTTCTCCTGCTCACAATGCCTCCTCCAGCTCAGATGGTGAACTGGAAACTAGAAGTCCATTTATTGGAGAAGATAGCTCAAAAGCTTGGACTTTATCAACATATGACACTACACAACCTGAACAAACATCAACATCAGTTGACTCATTACAAGAAAGAACTTGTGCAAAAGAGGCTATAGAAATTTCCCTTGGTGAACATGGCAATGGCAGCAGTGCACCAGATGAATCTGTCAGAACAGAGAAACACTTTGAATATTATGACATGGATGAGGAAGAAGTGCTTGAACATTTTTCTGAAACAGAGCACAAAATTAATCTGGGACTTATAAATGTACCCTATACATCAAAGAAGAAGATTTTCATGGTGTATATCAGTGGAGGGTATCAAGGTATCCGTATATAGAAGATTGGTAGTTCTTTCAGTTATGTTCTATATAATCATATCAAAAATATAATCTCTAAAAAATAATTTAAAAAACACAGGTTAGAACAACACTTAGGGCTCTATTTATAAAACAGGGGATCTGACTGTCCGTCAAACATTCCCTGGTGGGAATCAATTACTTCTATTGAAACACATGAAACCTGTAAGTTTCCCATGAGAGAATGTTTGAGGGAATGTCTGATTCCCTGTTTTAAAAATAGAGCCCTTAGAGATCTATTTATAAATGTTTTAATGCAAGTTTTAAACTTCATCTAGTGAAATATTTCTGTCTTCATGTCTCCTAGGGGTTCTGTTCAGAAATGTGGAGCTAATAGCATTTATAACCCATTACAGGTTTTTAGGTATTTGTACCCTATAAAATGTACATGGATACTGTATTCCATAGTAGGCAGAGATTCTATATCTTGTAATTCTGTACACACACTGTATGGCATATGTGCATATACGTAGCTCAAATAAGCCCTGTAATGCTCTGAATATGGAATGTCAACATTTTAAATAAAGAATATCAGCCATTTAGAATGATAATAATTGATAATTTTTATGACTTTTTTTTAGATTCCTTCCCAGAACGCAATGCTTTGTTCATGAAGTCATATCCAGAGCTCTATATTTACTTTAAGAAGAGAGACATTGAATTCCGCATGATTGATCTTAGATGGGGCTTGAAGGATGGATTCAGTAATGATCATGTTATGGCCTCTTTACACCTGAATACTCTACAGAAATGCCAAAATGCAGGACACACAGCTTTCTTTGTAAGACCAACTTTTTACTTCCTAGGAGAGTCATATTCCATATCTAGCATTGATAGGACTATTAAGTAAATATTTGATGATAGCATGGAAGTAGATCAGATAATTTATTGCTTGTTTTATTATATTTGATTTGAAAGTTTAACCCCTACATATTGTTAGTGCTTTTTAGGACAGAAATATGACCACCTGAACATTCCCTCTACATTAGACAAGAAATCATTTGAAGACATCAAAGCTACATTAGAGAAAATGAAGTTAGAAGCAGCCAAGCAAAAGCTGGGCGGAACCAATGGAAATTATTCAACTGGTGGAGATGAAACTCTACCCTCTGAAAAAGATAATGGTGCTTCCCTTGATTCACCGAGTCAGCAAAATTCCACAGAAGTCAAAACTTTAGCCGATGCTGCAAATATTACAATTTCTAAAGACCAAGATGAGAAGGACTTGTTTGATCCCATTCAGAAAAAAACATATCCTAAATATGATAAAGACCTTGCACTCCTTAACCAATGGTTTAAGTTGGATGAGAATGTTATACCCAGTTTATATAGACTACAAGCCATTAGGTAGGTATGTTAAAGCTGCACAGGGAAACATCACATGTACTGTCAGATGTTTGTATTTGTTATAATTGTATTATTAACCAATAGGTGTCAGAGTTTTAGACAAATACTGACAATCTTCTATTGTCATTATCAGATGTTTAGCATTTTTTGGCTGAAATAACTGCAGAAAAAAACTACAATATTTGAAACATTATTCTCCTACTATAAACTTTAATAATGAGTTATGAATGCATGTTAGGATTCTGTACACAACTCCTAAATACACCAATGGTGCTGTCAGTTAAAATGGACATCACTGAAAAAATACAAAAACCCCAAAGATGTTCCAAATCAGCAGATGCTCAAACCATAGTATACCCCCATAGTATGCAAATATAAATCAGATATACTTTTAGACTTAGGATAAATGGTTCAATGCTTTCATGAGATAGTAAGCCAAGCAAAGCTGAAACATGACTGGTCTTACCAATGTTTGGTTGCCTAAGATTAAAAAGTAAAGCAGAAAAAGTTGGATTTACGGAAGGACTCCATGTAATATTGGGGTTCTACATGCTCCTACAGTACCCTTTTCTTTATGACTAATTTAATATTTACTAAAATATATATGCACCTAGTTATCATTCTTTTCTTCAATTTGCAGCACTTACTATGGAGACATATTTAGCCGGGATCCTGTACGCAGACAACAGGCTAAGAGTAAATGGTTGGGTACAATGCAAAGACTGTACAGTATACTACAAGAATACAGCCTGCTTGCACTTGGTAAAGAGGCAGCAGAAAAGCTTCTGAAACCAGGTAAAAAAACATGCAACATCATACAGTGTTTACTGCTGCCAAAGTAGGAGGTAGGTATACAGAACAAAGAATTAATTTGGTGTCCATAAACAACAGGAAGGGAATGGAAATATCCCCAAAGTAAGTGAAAATCCTGTCCTAGACAGTTGTTATCAGAAGAAGCAGAAAGAGGACCTGGCATGTTGAATGTACTATCTCATAATATCCTGACAGTCTCTTTGTAACAGTAATAAAGTTAAGTGAAAAAATATTAAGGAAGCTTTAAAATAAATTTTAAATAAATATTAAAGATAAATCCCCCCCACCCCAGAAAAAAAATATAGGAGACAATGTACAGATGCATGTACGTAGAACTACTGCTTGTATGTAAACATTGATCGGGTACCACATATTAGTTATCACATTGCTCATTAGAGGGATGGAATCAATGAACCTTGGGCAATCATGTATTGTTATCTTTGAACTAATAAGCTGTAAAGGTTTTTAAAGCTTCGCTTTATTATTTTAATGTGAATTGTATTGCTTTTGTGTGCATTAGTTGTATATGCAATAATTTGCCACTATCATGTTTTTAATCATCAATATTTTTGATTTTTGAAAACACATAAAATGTTTTGAGTTATAAATAGTTTTAGACCTAAAATTTTTACATTTGGTAAAAATAATTTGACATTTTTGTAACTTTTTTCTGAAGATAAATATAACAATTAGGTGGTAAAACCGTAGGTTAACGGTTAAGTGTTCAAAGGGATTTCTTAGTATTAGGGGCCCAAGCTGGGGGTGGGGGGTAGGGTTCAGTGTTATCAGGTGATACTGTCTGAAATGTCAAGTTTGAGAAAGACTAGTAGACTAGAGTCACACAATCCAATTGCTTTTAACGTGTAGTTTGTACATGAATATTAACATACTTTTTAACAATTTTAACAATTTAACAATTTTAACAATTAAAGTTGTTCAGCAAGAAATAGACCAAGCTTTTCAAGTTGGTGGAAACCCTGAAGATCACTTTCATTGCTTTAAAAGGATTATTAGTGACATCAAATATAACCTGTCCAGTAATCAAGCCTCAGACTACATTGATATCCTTCCCCTCAAGCCTGAATTAAATCTGGCTCTTCATGATGCCCAACAGACTCTGATCAAAGGAATCCATCAGAGGGTGAGTAAGCTGCCATTTGGGCATCCAGATATTCTCCTCCAGAGTGTTAAGTGATGTTTCAATATATTTGCAGTATATATTACTGTAATTGTTTTTTCAAAACTTTAGAACATTATAAAAAAATTCTCTAGGTGTAAATCCCATGTTAGGAAAATGATGCATACTTTGGATTCTGGTCCCTTATGCACCATGACTAAAAGGATTTTGTATAGCCCATGCTTTTGTGAAGTGTATTATATAAAGAAGTACATCCTAACCATCTAACCTTTTACTATCAATATTATTATTATTACTTATACCTGAATATTACTCTTTGTAAAATGACAGCATTTATGTGCTTTATATGTCAAATTAGGAAAAGGGGCAGATTACAATTTCACTCTTTCTGGCTTTAAACATATGATTGGGGAGATAACCATGGCTTAAAATGATGGGTGTAGATAAATCAGTAAGAATCAGTAGTATTGAGAAAAGTCAGTTTAAGAGGAGAGACATTCTGGTGTTGTGTGGGCGGTTGGGAAAAAGATTTTGAAATAGTAAAAAGCAAACATAATAATCTGAATTTTATTTTTAAGTTGACTGGAAGCCAGAAAAAAAAGTTAAAGAGGGGTTATGAGAGGGAGAAAAAGTCTTATAGAAACATTAATAATAGGTTGCAATAGTTGAAATGAGATATTAATATTACATGGGTTACAGCTTTGGGGGTATAGTCTGGATTTTAGGGAATGAAGGAGCAAAAATATTTAACAGTGACACTAAGGTAACAACTCTTTAAAATAATTAGAATTTATTTTAAATAACAGAAAAATATCAGGACATTGTCTGGAACAAGAGAAGTTCTGTTATGTCTAGCTTACATTTTAGGTTTTTTCTCAAAATAACTGTTAATGATTGTTAAACAATAGTTGATGCATTCTGGCAGGACTAAAGGCCATAGATAGGCATACCCCTACACAGTCTGTTGTTACTGTAGGGGGAAAAAAGACAATGGGGCTGTCAGATTGTTATAAAGGGAGGATAGTCAGGAAAGGGAGCAACCAACTCTGTGTTGCTGCAATTGGGACTCATATATACCCAGAAACAAACTCTAAAAGATGTCTTCAAATTATGTTAAGTTTCCCTTAGTGTGAGCAATATGACAGGAAGTGACTTGAGGCATCAACAGTTAAATGAAAAAAAAAAATAAATAAATCTATCTTTCATTAGCATATTGTGTGCTACTAACTGTTGGAATTTGTCCATTTTACAGGTCAGTATGGAGTGGCATTTTGCAAATCCTAAATTTACCAGAAGAAATGAAATAGCAATGCTTACTTCACTATTTTCATATTTTGCTGCTGACCCCAAATACTTTGTATAATTCATGTTTATTACAGTGAAAAACATTGTTTCATGACTGAATACAACGTACATCAAACACTGTGGGCTTTTGCTCCTAATGATTTCCACCTGACAAGCAAACTAGTCGTCCTTTAAAATGTTGTATGGTATTTTTAATTTAGATTGTGTATAGCTCTTGAGTATGTGAGTTTACGTTTGAGTATTTTAATGAATTTGATTGGAGCATTAAATGATATGCAGGGACTGAATGGTTTTCTGTGTTTAGTGTATAATGTATAATGCATTATGCTGCTATAAAAATATGGGAATTAAATAAAAGAAAATAAATCTTCTCTTTGTGTATATTTAGAATAAATTGTCCAACTTTTATCTTTCAGTTGCGCCACACAAACATCTACGAGTACAACATTAGCTGGGGATGGGATGGGATAAATCCTGTTAGTAACAGGTCCCATGCATATTATCTCGAACGTCTTTGCAGTGACTTCCAAAGAAAGGTCATTGGTCATTTCAACAGGTCAGTGCAAGAGCACTACAAAGATGACAATGTACATACAATGTTTTATTTTGGAAATGTTACTTTTGTTTTCTGAATTTCAGATTGACCACAATTTTATTTTCCTTCAAAACAATGCTGGCAAAAATATCCTTTTAATTTTAATTTTTTATCCTTTCAATACAAATATTATTATGCGCAGCATAGTGGCTTAGTGGTTATCATTCTGTCCTATTTAGTGCTAGGTCCCAGGCTCGAATCTTGGCCACGACACTATCTGCATAGAGTTTGCATGTTCTCTCCATGTTAACGTGGGTTTCCCCTGGGTACTCCGGTTTTCATCCCACATGCCAAAAACATGCAGTTAGATTAATTGGCTTCGCCCCAAAATTGACTGTAGACTGTAATAAAGACATATGACTATGGTGGGGACATTAAAATGCGAGCCCCTTTTGAGGGCTATGGACTTTGTAAAGCGCTGCGTAAAATGCACTATATAAATACTGTATAATAATATTAATATTGTTTGTCCACAGCTAATACTTTCTTGTTTGTTCCTTAGTATGACAAATGTACCTAACTTTCAAGAGAACAGTTGGACTAGAAGGCAATTGTTCAGAAACCAGAGGGTTGAAGAGATTTTGGAACATGCCAGGCACTGCCACACTCTGTAAGTTTTGCCGTGTTGTGCTAAGTATAGGAATAGGTATGAGTAGAACATTTTGCAAAATTTTACAAAAAAATTGTTTTGTCTGGAAAATTTCATTTGGATGGAAAATGAACAATTTCTGCACCCTTACTTTATTGTTAAATGTCATACATTCTGCAAGTGGCATGCATTAGTACATATGTATTTACTTGTTTTTTTGTTTTTGTTTTAAATAAAGCAAATAAAAACCTCAGCTTCAAAAATGTAAATTCCAGTAGTCAGTCAAGTTCATGGGTGTATCTTGCTGTTACCTAAACAAAACTATAGGAATAATAAATAGAACAATGCTATTCATTCTGGTCCAATTTAAATAAATCTGACTACAAATGTGAACTAGAGCATATGTAACCAATATTGATTATACATGATAGATATTCATCTCTCTTTTATTAACTATTACTGAATTTCTTGTACTGTAGTGTCAGCTGTTTTCTTGGTCGGCAGTCTTTACTATCGGATCTTCGAGAGAGAATAAGGTTTGGTAACAAACACCTAATTGTTCTTCATGGGCAGCCTGGAAGTGGCAAGAGTGTTCTTATGGCAAAACTGGCAGTATCAGCCACACAGTGGATTGATGGGTAAGTTGTACTAATAAATTCATATGCCTACTGCTACATTCATTTCTCTTTTTTTTTCCCCTTTAATGATCCTAAAAGTTGATTGTGCTTTTTTACTCTAATTATGCAGAGATATCAGGGTTGTGACCCGATTTATAGGAGCTACTGGTGAGAGCAGAACCATTCGCCTGTTGCTGCAAAGTCTTTGCTATCAGATTGCAGATATTTATAACCTGCCAACATGCTTCTCAGAGGTAATTCCTACACATGTATCTGGCTTTGCGGTTGATTTTAATTATTCCATGAGCATTTACCAGCCCTAATTTAACTAGGAAAAAGGTAATATTATAAACCTTTTGTTGTTTCAAATGAATCCAATAACACAATAAATTCATGTATAACATTCCAAAAGAAAAATGTAAGACATTTGCTTTTTGACATGCCATACATTGTGTATGTGGTTTGCCTTTGTATACATGTAAAGGAGTGAAATATATTACCTTTACCTACAATATCGGGCAAAAAAGACTACTTTATAAACCTAAGATTTAGAAGCCTTAGACCCTAATTACGTGTGGCAGTCATTCCAAGAATAAATTTATATATAAGCATACTTCCATCTTTGGTGACTTTTTCCTGTTAAATTATGTGTGTGTATATTATGTGAGAATGGGAATCTGTTACTTTAAATGAATTACTGAATTTCTATTTTACCTGTAGTTTATAACGTATACAGTATTTTCTTATTAATGCTGAATCCAGAGTGAATGAAAACTTTTTTTGTCTTTTTTTTAGAATATTAATGGGCTAATAAATGAGTTTTCAGCAGTGCTGGAGTTTGTTCCTCAGAATAGGCCTCTAATGGTTATCCTAGATGGCTTAGATGCGTTATCAGACACAAAACTTTCTTGGATACCCACTGAACTGCCTCCACATGTCTACTTCATTTTGTCTGTTCCCAGTGGAAGTGAGTCAGATTGCACATCCTTTAAACATTTGCAGGTAATATAGTTTTTTATGTTTGTTTTTCTAAAGTTAGAGAGTGGTCAAATATAAAATAAAATCAGTTAGTCAAACAGTTTAATTAATTTCCCTCTTAATTTACATTCTGGCAAGGTTATCTGTCATGGACTTCAAACTATACTTTTTCAGAATTTTAAAATGAGAATTATTATTTAATGTTGTGTTTTTCCAATTGCCAATTAAATGGCAGATTGAGTGGCTGAATGACTGAGAAGCTGGAGCTCACTGTATTACCAACAATAGCATAGAAATAATTTTGACTTATTGAGACCCTAAAGTTGCTGAGTGTCCAGCACTTATAGGGACTTTTTATTTATACACAAGACTAGATACATTGTTTTGTGGGTTGAATTCTAACAAATCTGAATTTAGAGGCAAATCCTAATGAGTAAATACTGTTATAAAATTCTTGGCATTTTTAGGACTAATAAGCAGTTACGTTTAAAAAGAAAAAATGGGAACAGTATAATTTCCAGATTCATTTTGTTGCACGTACCTCCTTCTGCCGAAAGTGCAAGCGCCTCTCTCCTGCACGTGCCTGCAGTTCTGACCTCGGGCATGCCTGCTCTTCCAGATTTAACCAGTATCCCCCCTCCCACTGGCTAATCAGAAAATAGCCTCTTAGTCACCCTTGGCTATTTAGCTAGCTCAGACACAGCACTCAGCGTTTCTGCAACGTGTCTCCACTAGTGCCGGGCCCCTGGTTCTGTTAAACTAGTTCCTGTACGCCTGTTGGTTAATTCAGCATTCCCTCTTCTCCTTATGCATTGCGGAGGAGAGGGATTTCCCTTCAGGGGGCGTTCCCGGTGGGGGGCAGAGCCATTAGGGCAGGACTTGAGAGAGAGTCTGGCCTAGTGTGCTCCTGCCTACCCCTCAAATGGGCTTGTGGACAAAAAAGATTGCTGACCTCTGGCTTAGACTCAACGCCTTGGCCCTTCTCAGGGCTCACACCACTTCTGTGCAAACCATAGCGCCCCCTAGTGGCCCTGTCTCCCCAAGCGTGACACATTTCAGTAGAAAAAAATGTAATTTTGCGTGGACACAAGCATTTTCATCAAATGGTCAATTGCATGCTTTGACCTGCAGATAGAAAATTGTCTTGCCAGTTTTTATGTCATTAGGAATTAAGAAACTGCATAATACAGCAGTTTAAAATTTGTCAGGATAGTTTTAATCAGGGATAATAAACCTAACTAGTATATACCTAACTTATATTTTATGAATATAAAATAGTAGGGGGTAGTAAGGTGCAGCTAATGTGAAGGATATATTGTGGGACGGCTTGGACGCAAATGTTGGTGCACATTATTTTTCATTCAAATAATGCAGTCATGTTCCATTGGTGAATAAAAGACAGTTCCAAAAAATAGTCAGTAACAAGTAATTGCTGTGCTGTGAAAACCCAAAACTGAAATAAAACCTTAACAAAATAAAATAAAAATTGAAATCTGTAAAAGGAATAAAACCCCCAAAATACTATTCTTATACAAAAAAAAAGCTTTAAACAAAGTTTTAAATAGAATGCTTTGCAGAAGATTAAAAAGTTTAACCTAAAAAAAATTGAACAGTACAAAAACAATAAACCCTAAACTAATATTCCCTGAAACAAAACACATATAAATACGATTAATGATTATTAATTGTATATTATGGGAGCTGGCTTATCCAAAATCTACTTTATTGGCTCTTCTGAGCCTGTTGGTTTTAGAACAATGCAGTGTAATATAGTTTAAAAAATCCCTTGGGACTATGAATCTTGAAACCTGGAAATTCACCTCAGACATGTGGTAGCAATGAACCCTAACTTCATCCCTTAAGTCAAACAGATTCGATATTTGTTTCCATGTGACATCCAAAAGGGTATTTTTGTTTTTATACTTGCTAAAAACTACAACTGCATGAAATTATGTAGAGAATACAGTTAATCATAATGACTTTAAGTCTTTTACATAGACTTAGTCTCCTAGGGCTCTTTTTTATAAAACAGGGTATCTGACATTCCCTCATACATTCCCTCGTGAGAATTAATTACTGGCATTAAAACACATGGACCTGGAAGATTTCCATGGGAATGTTTGAGAGAATGTCTGATTCCATGTTTTATAAATAGAGCCCCTAAAGTAGATAAAAAGGTTTACTGTTTGGAAACTTGGTCCCATAATTGGTTCTAAGGCAGTATGGAGTACAGCTTACATTTTCCTAAATAAATGCAAAGAATGCTATAACACAAACAAACTACACGTGGGAAGGTTAGAATTCTTTTAAATCCTGACATGATCTGAAAAGTTGATTTTTGATTTATTATAACAATAGATTTTCTTTTTTAGAAACTTACAGTAGAACAGAATATCATCCAAATACCACCACTGAGCTCAGCAGAAATAAGTGAAATGATAGATTTTTGCTTGAGTAAGGATCAGCGTAAACTTACCAGTAACCAAAGAAAGATATTAATTCAGACCTGTGAAGCCTGTCCTCTTCCATTGTTTGTGTCCTGCTCATATATGGAGTCTCAGCTCTGGACATCATATACCCCAGACCAAAATATTTCTCTGTATCCTAATATCTCAAAAATGTACTCCTGGATTCTAGGAAGACTGGAGAGAGTTCATGGAGAGCAAATGGTAAAGAAAACTGCGTCTTACATTTCCTTGTCTAGAAATGGCATCACACGTGAAGAGCTGCTGGACTTGTTATCTCTAGACCAGAGTGTCATGGATGAGATTAGACAATACCAGGGTATTACAGTGCCAGTATTCCCAGAAGCACTTTGGGAAAAGCTGCGCATGGATTTTGGGGTTCACTTGATTGAGCAAAGGACAGATAACAGTTATGTAATTAACTGGGCTCACAACCAGTTCAGGTCAGTTTGTTTGAATAGATATATGAAATCAAAGGATTATCAGATAGCCATCCATTCTGCATTTTCAAATTACTACCTGGAGAGTTGGAGCCGCAATAAACTCAATAAAAGTGAGTTGCCCATGATGCCACTCTCATGGCTGGTTAGGGAAGAAAACAGAACATTTCAAGTTTTTAACCTGCGTAAACTCCTTGGGATATCTTATCATCTGGTCCAGTCTAACCAGATTTCACGACTGATAACAGAATGCATATTTAATTATGAGTACCTTCTCCATAAAGCATGGGCCACATCCATTGTAGAGATCCAAGAAGACATTAAGGCTGCCATAAATCCTGAAAGGTAAGATGATAAATAAATGTGGTATCCAAACATTGGGGCGGAAGAATTTGATTGCATCCACTAGCAAATGTACCATTTTTTTGTTATTAACTTCATAAAATGTTTCTTGTAAATGTTAGTTCAGTTCTTGTATTACAGGTAAACCCTAGCTCTTTTTTTTACACTAAGTTGGTTACTTCAGGCTCTTTCTGGATAAAAGTGATAAAAGCTAATGTGCAAACTAATCGTACTTAACGGGTCCAAAAAAAAGATTATACAAATTTGCAACAGCCTTTTCTTAGGTTGCAAGTGAGTTCCTACAGCCAAAAGTTGTACAAAAAAATGGTTTACTTGAATCATCTAATATATTCCACCAGGGGTCACTATCCCTATCGGTCCTGCTCATGGCAATTCTCCACAGTTACAAATTAGGATTGACAAATTAGGGTAATCTAATATATAATATAATATATAAAAAGACTTAGCGTGCATACAGAAGGTAAAAAAAAACTCTTTGGGGAAGAGTAAAAATGTGTGTAGACTTCTTTCTTAGTTTTGACTCCTGACTTATTTATGTTTGTGACCCCATTGGGAAGATTTCTCAACATTTTTTGACCTTATGGCACCTGTAAAAGAAATGGGGGTTTCCCTGAACCTTTTACTTTTTATTTAATGTTTGTGTACATTTGTTATGTCATTTTTACCCTGGTTTTTGTTATTGTTTTATACTCTTTTTTCATTTTTTAATATTTTTATTTTTTCTTCTCTTTTACACTTTTATTGTTATTATGTTTATTAAAAAATTGAAACGTAAAATAAATGGAGTTACTAACATCGCCCCAATGGGAATACAATGACAGCAAATAAAAACCTTGTCAAAAAAGGCTAACAGGAATTCAAAAATGTTCTATAGCTGAACTAATTACCTTATATATGGTCATTGTATGAAGTAAAATCCCAAAAATGGATAAATTTACTTTGTATAGTGAATATATATTCTACTTTTGTTCTATTCTTTTATTGTGGATATTCCAATATGATGTTTCATACTTTTGTATAATGTTTGTAATGAAAAGCTATTACTTTTTTGGTCTTGGAAAGCTTTTAGTAAAATCTGAAAATTAGATTAGAAAGCTCTAGTTTTGAGTTGGCCAAGGTTAAATTGTATTATACTATCTGTTTATCAGTATACTTGTTATCCTTCTAATCATCATACCCTAGTGACTTTTTATGCCTAACAGACCAACGCTTGATTTGAATCTGCTGTTGGAAACTCTCCAGCTGTCTACTAAAGTTCTGCTGAGAGATCCTTGTCAACTGGCTTCTCAGCTGAAAGGACGCCTGCACCAGATAGAAGCTACAGATAAGCCTGTAGCTCCTGGTAAGATATACATTTTTTTACAAATTGTTGAAAAGAAGAAGTTAATATTTATAAACTAATTAAATGTATGCAAATGGTCCCAGGGATGCCTTAATTACTATAGCACTTTAAACAACTTGTATGAGTAAATGATATACAGCATTGTCCTATCATACTCCTGCCCTGTGCAAGACCAGTTAATGCCTAATGCCAGTTAATGCCAGGAAGAGTGCACTAGGTTGGTGATGTAAAAAGCAAGTACACTGTCTTTTTGTGTATCAGAACACAATAAAAAATCATCTAAATCTAAACAGGTCTTAAAGTTAGGCAAATAAAACCTCAGATGAACAGTAACACATAATGTATTCAACCTTACCACTTCCATAGGAATTAAGAGGGCAAAGAGCACTGCTAATCAAATGCACTTGATTAAGCTATCATCAGCAAGTGTGACCACCTTTAAAAAAGCAGAAGTTCTGGCAGTTTGGAGGTGTGGAAAATGAAGATGTGTGTCCAAGGAGGAAAATAATTTGCAATGCCCTTAGAGAGGAAATTGTTGCTGCTCATCAATCTGTGTAGGGTTATAAAACCATTTCCAAATAATCTGAAGTCCATAATTCTACAGTGATAAGAAAAATTATTCACAAGTGGAAAACATTCAAGACACCTGCAAGATTTTCCAGGAGTGGATGTCCCAGCAAATTTAACCCAAGGCCAGAGCGTGCAATACTCCTAGATTGTAAGCTCTTCGGGGCAGGCTCCTCTCCTCCTCCTGTGTCACTGTCTGCATTTGTGTGTCATTTGCAACTCCTATTTAATGTACAGCACTGGAAAACATGTTGGCGCTATATAACAATTTAACTATAATATAATATTAAATTACAAAAAACCTAACAACTACATCTCAGACTCTTCAGTCCTCATTTAGCATGTTAAATGTTTAAGTTCATAACAGTACAATTAGAAAATTACTATGTAAGCATAACTTGTTTGAAAGGTTGTCAGGAAAAAGCCTTTTTTCTCTAAAAGAACATGGCAGCATGACAAACCACAATACTGGAATAATTTCCCTTGGTCAGACAGGACCAAACTAGCAATGTTTGGCTATAATGCACAGAGCCACGTTTTGTGAAAACCAACACAGCATATCAGCATGGTGATTTGGGCTTATTGTCCAGCCACAAGCCCTGAACACCTTGTAGTCATTAAATTATATACCAAGGTATTTTGGAGTCAAATGGCAAGCTATTTGTACAAGAGTTGAAGCTTGACAAAAATAGGGTCATGCAACAGGACAATGAGCCCATGCACACCAGCAAATCTACAACAGAATGGAAAAAGAATAAAAGCAAGGTGTTGCAATTGCCAATACTGTGGTGGGACCTTAAGAGATATGTGCATAAATGAAAACCCAACAATGTTGTAAAGAAGACTGGTATGTTGTAAAGAAGATAAAAAATTCCTCCACAATGATGTGAGCGAATAATAAAGTCTTTCAGAAAATGATTACATCAAAACAAGGTGATTCTATAAGCTATGGGATGTACTTTTGGGGTATATGTTTTTCGCACATGGCTTCCTCATTTTGGCTTCTGTTTTGTTAAATAAATAATGGATTGGTAGAATCTGTTGTTTCATGTTAGATTTAAATATTTTAGAACCTGCTAAGATATTATATATATATATATATATATATATATTTTTTTTTTTTTTATATTATTATGCCCTGATTTGTAAAACTTTGCAATTAAAAGAGGGTGTACTTTCTTTTTCCTATGACTGTATGTATTACATAAATATTAGTTTGTATACAGAGACTATGCTGTATTAGTTCCTCCTATTACTGCATGTTGTTGGAGGATTTTTGGTAGCCTGTTTACTAATTCATAGGGCTCTATTTATAAAACAGAGAATCAGACATTCCCTCAAACATTCCCTAGTGGGAATCTTCCAAATCCATGTGTTTCAATATCAGTAAATATCAGTAAATGTTTCCCACCAGGAAATTTTTAAGGGAAGACCAGATTCCCTGTTTTGAAAATAGATCCCTAAATGTGAAATGTAAAAGTCCAGGTTCTCATTAGTAGTAGTTTTCTGGTGCTTGCTAATATTTGCAGTTGTGAGCTGGCTGCTAGTTACATGCTTCATTCATTGGTATATTACATCATGCCTAATACCCTTCTATTTATTGATCTTAGGTGATCCCAGAAAATATCCCTTACTGCCGTTGCTATTATCCCAGTGCCAACAATCCTCAGTAGCCACATTTGTGCCTTCTTTCACTTGTCTTGTGCCACCTGGAGGCATTCTCTACGATTCAATAGCAGGTATGTTTTGCTACAATGTGTTTGTGGGAACAAATATTTTGTGGGAAGAGAATTGATAACTAAAACCCCTTGTTAAAGAGGTCTTCCAGATTTCATGAGTTCTTCCAAAAAAAATACTTTTTTTGGGGTTGTAAATGTGTGAAAAAATCTCTGTCCCCCAACATTGGTTGTGGTAGTTTTGAGCTGTCTCAGATATTTGTGAACTGCATAGGCACAAAAATTTACAGGATTATGTGTTAGCCATCATCTGATAATAGGTAATGCCTAAACAAAGGTGGTACTGTCTTTCTGGTGACAAAAGTAGATAATGGCATTGCCAAGGAGAATACCGTGATCTGTAGTTGTAATAGGTATCTGTAAGTGTTACACTTAAGCTATGTAGTATGTCAAATTTCTGTTGCTGGAAAAAATCTTTTGCATTAATTTCCAGTCACAGTAAAACAAGTGTTTTATAGACAGTTCTATGGAGAAGTGATGGGAAAGGCATCCTTCCTCCATAGGAAATGACAGCAGTCGCCTCTGGTTGTTTTTTTACTAATCTGCTGAGGAGGGTTGCTAAAAGATGTTGGGGGAACACTGTACACATGCTAGTCAATTATTTAGTGTGTTAACATGGGTTACTTTTTTATGTAGTATGCATGCAGAATAAAAAAAAATTCTGATGCTAGGTCCACTTTAATGTTTAGGAAACCCTTTTCTAATTCTAATGTATTTACTGATGTCATTTTTTCCCACAGGTCACACAGGAAGCATCACTGCAGTTGCAGAGTCTCAGACTGGCCTTCAGGCAGTCACAGCATCAAGAGATGGAACTTTGAAAGTTTGGAACTTGGAGACTGGCAAAACATTGTTCACTCTCCATGGAGTTGGAAAGAAAATTGTATCCATAACTGTGGGCTTGCAGAATAAAATGGTTGCTGTTACTGAGGAGCATGGCTTCCAAGTATGGGACCTGTGCCAACCAAAATTGGTATATGCACTGCATGATTCCTTAGATGCACCTATTCTTACCACTGCCATGGATGGACAGCTGCTTTTGGCATTTTTTGATGGAAGCCATTTGGTTAAGGTTAGTTGTTCATATATTAACAGGGATGCTATCTTTGACAAAAGTGTGTGGTGTTAAGGGAGCCTATTAATTTTGAATAGAAGGATTGATCATCTATACATTATGTAATCAAGGAACCATTAACTAAAAGATTAGAGCAAACTTTCACCTTTTTTTTACTAGTAATATTCAACCAAAAACTTTGCAGGGATAACAAAAAAAGCCACTGTCAGATTGCCAGATGTCAGATTGCTCTGACGGAAAAAATGTAGTCCAAAGAAAGCCTTTATTTAGATATAACACATAAATCCATTGTGTTTCAGGAGTAGGGTTTCTTCAGTGTGTAGAGGGTTGGAAACCAGAAGAAAAAATTCTGGACCATCTTAAAATATTTATGGAAAAAATTGTTATAGAAAAATCATACTAAAAACAACCTGATTTGTCATTGATTGTTCAATCATATTATTCATCCTATGCTTGTCTAAAATCTAAGTTAAGAACCTAAACATGAAAAGCTGCTACTTCCTATCTCCAGGGACCAACCAGCATTGCTAACTTACATAGCACTCCCTAGGTACATTCACTTTGTATCAATAGTATTGTATTTCCCTGGCAGTCAGGTCTGCAGCCAAAACCTCTTTGTTATTCACACAAATGTGTTACTGACAGTGAGCAACAAGTATGGGTGGCTAAGTACCCCTGGCATCCTCACCACTGTAGTCCATGGTCTTTGTTGCCTATACAGAAGTCCAGCCCTGTAGAAACACATTACTTACACGATAATGTGTGAATAATCATAGGGGTCAAACTATAAATCAGGAAGTCATACAGATCAGAATACACACATATGTGATACAAAAATGTTTATATTACATTCATTATAGAATTTATATTAATTTTAGACGTAAATATGTATCTGTGATGATAGCAGCTTTCACATAACTGAAACCTAACCCTAAAATGTATTTGTGTTAATATTTGGCTCTGTATGTTTTAGATATTTGACTTGGCAGATTCCTGCAAGCTGATATGTCAGGTGGACATTCCTGCTGATGAGACCCCAGTTCATAAAAATCACTCTATACTGGTCTCTAAAAATTCAGTGAAAGACTACATTGTTTTCGCCTACAGGTAAATAGAGAGAGCTTATATTGAGAAAAGCTAAAGCTAGTATCTCAGCAACATAGAAATTAGAATGTGTGAAACACTGTTATATTCACTGTTGGTTAAAATTATTATTAACCATAAATGCATGTTTCTTAGGATATATTATATTTTTTTTTTATTTCTGCAATTTGATTTTTTTAAAATTATATTCAGTGTGTTTTGTATGATTTTTCTAATGTGTATGTGTGTATATATATTATTCCAACATCACCTGAGTATTATGGTTTTAACATGATATTTTTGAACATTTTGGTTATTATACTTTTGAACACGTGGTAAAGCTGTAGCAAAAAACACTTGAAACACATTAAAGATTAGAAATGTCCCTTTCTGCTGTCTGTACTAAAGAAATAAATAATGAATCAGTTGGCCAATAGGTTACTTATTTCTCATTCCCATCGGGATTATCTTGTTTTTATCTCTTTTAAATTGTGTACTGTAATTTATGGGTTAAATTACTGATTTACGGGTTTGCAAGTTAAGGTAAACTTAATTTATTGATATGATATGCGCTATATGTAGAGTGCTCGGTCATTCATCGTACAGTCTTTTGTGCATTCCTATGATCCTTTCCTACGACAATTATTGGAAGTGTGTATCCAGCCTAAGAGTGACTCCTTTCTGGTGGTGCTAGTTAGCACATGTATAATGTAAATTTGAAAATGGCTTGATAAAAAAAAACTAATTAGGCAAAGTATATAGTTATAATTTAGTGAAAGATGCATGACATACAGCACCATTCTGTCCTGGAGGGGGGAGAACAAGCGAGCTGCACCCTGCTGCTCTCTCTTCCCTTTAATTACATTACGGCCGTTTCGTTGATCGTGGAACCCCCAGAACAGATCCATGAATGATGACTGTTGTAAACACGCCAGATTCTCATATGATACTAGCCCTGAAGCGATAATTTGGACGAGAATCATCTGACGTGTGTACATAGCCTAATGTCTTTTACTTGTATTCCAAGTTTTATTAGTATTTGTATTTTTCCATAACAATCATAATGCATATAATACAGATTTTACAATACGGAAAAAATAGATGTAAATGTTACAAATATATGCATAATTACACATACATATATATATTATATAATGATAAGGGTTGAATTACTAATTAAGTTTAGGCAATTCACTTAGCAAAGTGAATGATTATTCTGCAAGAGATAATTTACTTTTTACTTGGCTTGGTGAATAGGTGAAGCTCTTACTTCAGCCATCTAATCATGTTCAAGCAAAACTCAATTCCTTGTGTGTTTGGGTATTCTTTGCTAAATAGGTTTTCACTGCTTTCACAAAGATACCGTGAAGGAAATAAGTATCTGATCCCCTGCTGATTTTGTACCTTTGTCCTCTTACAAAGAAATGACCAATCTATATTTGTAATGGTAAGTTTATTGTAGGTGTGAGAGACAGAATACCAACAAAAGAACCCTCAAAAACCCAGTGCTCAAAAGTCAGAGCTTGATGTGCATTGTAATGAGTGAAATAAGCATTTGATCCCTTTGCAAAAGATGACTTAGTACTTGGTGGCAAACCCCTTGTTGGCAATCACAGAAGTCATACGTTTCTTGTAGTTGGCCACTAGGTTTGCACACATCTCAGGAGGCATTTTGTCCCACTCCTCTTTGCAGATCCTCTCCATGTTAGTAAGATTTCAAGCAAGCCCTCATTTAACCTCTAGTGCCCGGGGATCGAGCACAGGAGGATTTGCACGGCTGCATTAAAAAATGCAGCCGCGGTACTCCTCCTGTAATGATTTCCTTGATCTTCCTATGGGTCCGCGAAATCGGTTCACCAAACTTTTGCGGACCCATAAGAAGTTTGAGGACATTTTTGCGATTCTCGCTCATTCCTAGCAGTGAAGGTGTTCTGTGCCCTTAGCAGAAAAACACCCCCAAAGCATAATGTGTCCACCTTCATGTTTGACGTTGGGGATAGTGTTCTTGGGGTCATAGGCAGCATTCCTCTTCCTCCAAACACAGCGAGTTGAGTGGATGCCAAAGAGCTCAATTTTGGTCTCTTTTGACCACAACACTTTCACCCAGTACTCCTCTGGATCATTCAGATGTTTATTGGCAAACTGCAGACGGGCCTGTACATGTGCTGTCTTGAGCAGGGAGCTCTGCAAGTTTTCTTGCGCAGTGTGTTACCAATTGTTTTTTTGGTGACTATGGTCCCAGCTGCTCTGAGATCATTGACAAGTTCCCCCCGTGTAGTTCTGGGCTGCTTCATCGTTCTCATGATCACTGCAACTCCACAAGGGGAGATCTTGCATGGAGCCCCAGACCGAGGGAGACTGACAGTTATTTGGTGTTTCTTCCATTTGCGAATTATCGTGCCAACTGTTGTCACCTTCTCACCAAGCGGCATGGTGATAGTCTTGTAGCCCAGTCCAGCCTTGTGTAGGTCGAAAATCTTGTCCCTGACTTCCTTAGACAGCTCTTTGGTCTTGGTCATGGTGGCTAGTTTGGAATCTGATTGATTGATTGCTTCTGTAGACAGGTGTCTTTTATACAGGTACTGTAACAAGCTTGGATTAGGAGCACGCCCTTACAGAGGGGGCTCCTAATCTCAGCTTGTTACCTGCATACAGTAAAGACACCTGGGAGCCTGAAATCTTGCTGGTTGATAGGGGATGAAATACTTCTTTCACTAATTACAATGCACATCAAGCTCTGATTATTAAGCACTGTTTTTTTGAGGGTTCTTTTGTTGGTATTCTGTCTCTCACACCTACAATAAACCTACCATTACAATTATAGACTGGTCATTTCTTTGTCAGAAGGCAAACATACAAAATCAATAGGGGATGAAATACTTTTTTCCCTCTTTGTAAGTGAACTGTCCTTTTAGGAAGTGATAATTTACTTTGGTGAGTGAAAAGCCTAAAGTCTTTGAATTTCTAAAGTCAATCAACCTCATAGTCTGCACAGATACTGTGACTTTGCAACTGATGCTAAAAGAGGCATAGAACCAGAACAATTCGACTTCTTGGAGATAATATTTGTTTTCATATAGTCCTATACATGATAATATATGGGATAAGATAGGAAATACACACATATATGAATCATTTCATACTCGGGCAGTACAGGGGAAGTACTGGTAAATGTAAAAGATAAGTTTAAAACAAACAAGTACTTATTTTGCAGCACAGCATGGTTTTCTCAGGGTCACGGTGCAGCATGACTATGCGGAGAAGAATGTGCAATGGAGACATTATTCTTTGTTTTTCCTTTTTTGTGACAGGAGTGGGAAGGAAGCCATGGTGCTGAGTGCCAGACGAGGGGCTGTTGTTGCCAAACTCACAGCACAAGACCCGGTGGCTTCAGTTCAGGGTGTTGCTGTAACCAAGGAGTATTTTGTAGTCATCTGCAGGTATACAGTGACCAATGAGACCTACTGACATGTGATATGTTATCCTATTTGTGAATATAGAAAACACTACATAGGTTTATGTAAGATCTTATTCCAAAGAACGGCTATGTGCTGTAACTGATCAGAAGACATGGCTTGCCCATTTGATTGAATCGTTATACAGCTAATTGTATAACGATTGTACTGGATTTCCGCACATCATCTCTCTTTGCAGTGGGTATTACATAAAGCTGTAAAGCCTATGCCTTGTGACATGATACACCTATTATTATAGACATTAACATATAGTAAATTACCAGTATATAATATAAACATTAAAATTATCTTTTCCATAGTTATTTATGTTAATTATGTAATGAAGAAAATGTTATATATTCTTATTCTTATGTAATATAGTTTGATCGCTTCAACTAAAAAAGCAGAAAGTGGCAATTTTTAAGGATATTGTAAGGCTCAATAATCATTTTATTTTGTTGTTTTGTTCCTGATAATTAGTAACACTAACGCTGTGTGGTACTTTAGTTATTATTAGGTATAGAAATCCAGGTCTTATAGGTAGCAGAGTTAAAATGGAAGCTTTTTATTGGATACATTTCACTACACATTTCCTTCCATCATCACTTCCAATATAAGAATAATTACTCAATCGTGAAATATTCTGAACCAGGTTAAAATAAGTAAAGCAATAAAATGTTCTGGGTTAAATAGGGGTGTTTTTTTCCACACAAGATTATGGATACATATGGGATACAGTAAAGAAAGACTTAAAAAACAGAAAAGATAATTTATTGGATGTTATCATCTGTTTAATTACGCATACTTGTGAAATACACTAAAAGACATCTTATCAGATATCTTCGAGTTAGCTGCATGTTTCTTGATCTAAGAGAGATCCTTTGTAATACAAAGGAAGAAGTGTTTATAGTCCAAATCAGGAGAGAAGACTAAAGCTACGTACACACTTCCAATTATTATCGTTGGAGAACGAACGACGAACGATCCTGCACGATATCTACGAACGATCGTATAGCACCGATCCTGCACATAGAGATAACGACACGATCGTTCGTAGATATTGTACACACAATAGATACGATCGTTTGAGCGATAGAGGAACTATGTGCACGTCAGGAAAGTGAACGAACGTTCGTTCATTACGCATGCTCAGCCCATGGACGATCAACGAACGACCGTACACACGAACGATGTTCAACGATCGTCGTCCAATCCGATCCGCCGGTCCGGTCGTTCGTTTCCAACGACTTTCCTCGTTCGTCGGCGTCGTTGGTTACTTTTATACGAACGATTTTTTGCCCAATCGATCGTTCATCGTTCGTTTTGAACAATAAAAATTGGAAGTGTGTACGCACCTTTAGGTGACAACATAGCATAGATGCTGTGCAGCGAGACAACATTTTCACCCAGGTCAAAAAGTTTGTTGTTGGTAGGATAATTAGAAAAATATGAAGGGAAAAAAATATAATCTGCAATAGAATACTTTTTTTATTTTGGTTTAGATCAGCTTTAGGACCTGTATACATTTTACCTTCTGTCAGTATCCCCTCCCTACTCCATGCCTTCATTTAGTAGGAAGGTCACCAAGGTAAGGGAATTTCACATTTCAGACTGTTGCCTTCTTGTCAGGTTTGCTCTTTGGAAAAGTGACCTTTGTTCCTACTACAATCAAAACATTTTGGATTTGCCATCATTTCCCCTGCCACAGACAATGGTCAGTGGGGACAGTAGCAAAAACAACTTGAGATTTCTTAAGAGACAATCCATGACAGAAAGGGTTAAATCAGTGGCTATAACTTTATACATCACTCCACCGAGCAAAGAAAGAAAATACATTAACACAAAAAAGGCATGAAAATACATTAGTACACATGAATCCCTGTAGCCAAAATAAAATTGTCCTATTTACACAACTGTCTTTTGGATTTAGGCATCTGTTTAATTGTATGTGTGCTTTAGCTATTTTTTCTACTATACACATTTTTTTTACAATTTCTCCTGATGATGAATCTGTACTAAATGGCTCCAGTGTCCAAGAGATATTCACCTGGATAATTAGCATAGACAATACACAAAAATAATTGCATCTTTGTATGTATAATTTTTGCACATGACTAAAAAAAAGGACAATTAGGTTTGTAGCATATGGTAGTGACTACAGTGTTAGTACAGTCTATAGATATGTAGTGGTAAAGTAAAGCCATGGTAATGACACCAGTGCCCAGCCAATATTCGCATAGTCATCAGTTAGGCAGAATGGGTGTTTCAACCACAGGACAGAGAATCAATGTCTCATTACAATGAAAACGCATAGCTCGGCATCTAATAAAACAATAGCACAAGAAGAAGGAGGCTTCATATGTGTACACTTCACAGTCTCTTATACTCCTTATCTTTTGCACCTACACAATAAACTTGCACCATGTGGGATCTGTCAATGGTAAGTTGACAATTATTCACAACAACTTCTGAGGTATAGTAAAAGAATCAAGGTTTTATTCACGCGTGGGAAACTCACAACAGACAAGGCAATAGAGGTCAGGACTGTCCTTTCCTCTGTCTAAAGGAGTCTCTGAAAACGTAAGCAAAATTCTATATTTTATCTACTTCAGTTCCTTGCATCACTGGTCATCCAATTCTGGGCTGGTCTCTTCTTTAATTTGCCTGGAGACAGACTAATTATTATTATTTTGCTTTTTTACTGCCGCTGTACATTCCACTTTTAATTGGCTTTCTTGAGGGGGTTGCAGTTTTCATGGTCTCCTTATCTGCTGGCAGTTTCTATCATCTTCTTATCTGGTTTCACTTGACCAGGTGCAAGGCCAAGGCGCCTCCAGGAACCGAAGTAAAGAACACAAATAACTGAGTTAGTCATTTTAAAACAGAATAATATAGTTTGAGTTAATTCTTACTTTACCTAAGGCTAATATATATGCTATATACTTTCACAGGACTGTGTGCGAACATCCAATGCTTGACAGTTTCTTGGATAACTTGAATGTCTATTGACCTATTAAACACTTGGGGGCATTGATTAGGTACTGAAGTCACGAGAAGTCAGTGCATGCGCTGATTGTCAGCAGACATAAGCTGCGTACACACGGCAAATTTTTCTCGCCCGATAATCGGTATCGGCCAATTATCGGGCGAAAATCTGCCGTGTGTACAGTCGGTCGTCGTCCATCGTCCGACGACCGTCCTGGCGGATCCATGGACGATGGACGACGACCGATCCTAATGAAAGGGAAGGGGAGAGCGTGCAGCAGGGTGCCGCTCCGTCGCTCTCCCCCTCCCCTCTCCATAGAGCATGAACGGTGCTGTATGTACAGCATCGTTCATGCATCGTGCAGTCTTTTCTCGTTGGAAAGGATCGTGAAAGATCCTTTCCAACGAGAAAAATTGCAGGTGTGTACGCAGCTATAGTCTAGAAAGACCTATTTAATACACAGACAATAGTCTGCCTTAGGCTGCCCTATCACTGTCAGTTTCAGAGTGTTCATATATCTCTAGGTCTCACTTTCTACAGATATTCTTTGTCTGATCCTTGTCAATAGAAAAACGAAATTACTGGTATTATTCTTTCACACCAGGAGTATCTCCTGAACATTGGTCCTATTTTCATAAGAAAGTTGTCAGTGTGCATATTTGTACATTTTATTAGACAGGGTATTTCCCATCCTACAGCATATGGTAATATTGATAAAACTAATAATTTTTTAGCATTTTTTGTTGACTAGTTGACCTTGTTGCTTTTTTCTAAAACCTCCTTATGTATCTGTATGTTGCAGGTATCCGTCATTGAAGTCACATGACATAGTGCACATCGAGCTGTTCAGTGTAAACACATTTGCATATATTCGTACTGTGAAAGGCTGCGGCAATGACTTTATCGCCAAGTTTGCAGTTAACCGTCAAGGATCTCACGTGATTGCTTTTTCAAGCCTGCCTAATACCAACACCACAGAGATAGTGGTGTGGAATTTGGAAACTGAGGACCACAAACACATGGTTAAGTTTTCTTCTGTGCCCACAGGAGGTTAGTGGAGTTCTCTAAACATAAACAAAGTATAATTACCAAATTGACCTAATTTACCATAGGTCTTGAAGTCCTTTAGCATACACCTTGCTTGAAAATCATTAAACATAGCTTCCATTCAGTCCCAGGAGCTGTATTCCCCTGGATGGCTGGGTCTTCAATGAGTAGGGATGAGTTTTAAGCCTGCTGCAACTTGAGTTTGTGCTTGCTGCTCACAAAGTTTACAAACTCATGTGGATGTTTACAAGCCGCAAACTTTAAAGCGGATGTCAAAGTAACAAATAGTTTTTACCAGTTGTTTTATGTTGCTAATTACATTCTGAATTTTATCTGTCAGAGGCGGTACATATAGCAAGATGTACCTTTACATTTTTAAGTAGACTTTTGAAATTAACATTTTTTTGAGATTGTAATTATTTGGGTTACTTCCTGTTGTGATGATTTAGACTTTATTAAGTAGTGACACTGATAAGATGTCTTATTGATAAATCCTTTACTGACAGCTCTTGGTATGCTTGTTAGTTGGTGTGTGAAGTCAGCCAATAATTTAATTTCCAAAACTCTCACTAGATTTCAGAAACAATTAGGGAAATATATAACATGGCAATACCATTTTTCTTGGAAGGTATATTTAAAAATAGCAGCTTGAATACAATCTAGATAATGCATAATTGTTTGTCCTATACAGTAGCACTAACGACTTTGGTTTGCTTGTATAATATTTTAAAAAGGTATTATTTTCAGACTGTATTTTTTACAAATAGATTATAATAAAATGTCCTTTAATGCATCATATTTATTTTATTGTTATAGGAATATGTTTTGATCTTCGCTACTGTCTAGCTTTCAGTGATGGGGAAAACTTTCTGAAGTCATGGAACCTGGCAAATCGTTTAAATGACCAGACACTGACTGTCAACGTCAACAGGAATAAAAAAACTGATGGGATACAAGAGATTGTTGCAATGAAGTACTTTCCTAGGTGAGGAATTGACACCAGAGATTTTTTCCAAAGATTTTGGCCAATATATATAAGTGTTGGAGAAATGCCAGGCAGTTTATAATTAATATAGTTTTGGTAGTCACAAACAGAAATCCCAGCACCATGTTTAAACATTTAGTTTGTGATATGATGTTGTAAGCTTTTCACCACTTTTTTACTGACTGTGACAAGTCAGGCAAAGTAGATTGTTGTTTTATAAAATTGTAGTTAAACACTGAAAGAGTTGCAGTGTTACACATATGAATGTATTACTTAGTACAGCGTTTTTCAACCTTTTTGGAGCCACGGGACATTTTTTACATTGAAAAAATCCTGCGGCACACCACAAACCAAAAATGTTACAAAATGGCACTCTGTAGCTTAATACAGTATATATAATGACAATATAGTTTCCCAATTTATTTACCCACTCATTGCGAAACCTGGGCCTGTTTAGAAATGTTGGATCAGGGGTGCCCACAGTTTTTTGGCTTGCAAGCTACTTTTAAAATGACCAAAAGTCAAAATGATCTACCAACAATAACAATGCTAAACATATATTCATATATATATATATATATATATATATATACCATGTATACTTTATATTTAAAATATTTATTGTTTATCTTGCATAACAGCATGAACATGTATGGCACAATACAATTGTTTTGGCACAACCATACTGTGACATGTGTTGGTGAGCTTTACTGAAGATATTATATTGCACACATGTGCACCCTCCGCGAGGGTGTCTGTGATAATGCACACATTATTCGTTTTTGCTATGTTCTCACATAAAAAAAATCAAGTTTAATAGGGTTGTGAAATAAGACTTCAATATAAACTTTGCTCTATGAATATATTGTGCTTTTGTCGGCTTAGGTATGTGGTCTGCAGAAGTGTGAGACCCGGAGTGGTCACTGTGTGGAATATTGTAAAGTCAAAATGTAAAGGCAGCGCAGTGCGTGTGGAGCGAGGCCTGATGGAGAGCAATGATGTTGTTTTGGTCAGGGACATGAAGCTCTACATCCTCACTGACAGGGGAATGGCTTCTTTCACTGACACACCCCGCCCTATATTTCAGGTATGGCGCAGAATAACTTGTCTTTTACCATGCAATTTATTAAAGTTGCTGCATAAGTTTGGAGAGTTTGATTGAATTTAAAAGGATGTTTATATACAGGGTTGACATACATTCTGAAGGATAAGACTCTTTTGGATGTATAGGCTGCATTCTTAAAAACCATGATTAGCCCATTTTGCTTTAAGATGAACCAAGCACAAAAATGTAAGTTTACATATATTCTTTAGTATACACAGGGATATAAATAAACTTTGTGAGCTCTAAATGCCTTTACAAACACAGTTATTGCTCTTTAGGAGTAGAAGTGACATTATCTACTCCTAAAACAACATGTAACATTTCAGATTACTGTGCACTTAGGAGCAACTACAGGTCATAAGTCACTAAACTTTTTGTGACATGGCTAAATTAGATCAAACTGATGGTGGACTGTAGTGAGAATGTAACACAGCTAATGTGCCCTATAGTGTTACTCAAGCAAAATTATGTTTTGCTGCACAAATTCTCGTTGTTTATTGACTGCCTTTATTTCAATTGCAAAAACAAACAGAAAAATGTAATTTTATTCTTTTTTTGCCCGGTTTCATTAGACTTCCTAATTTCCATATGCAGGTTGACAACACTGCTAGAAAGCTGCTGACATTCCATCAGTATTGTCACCCATTCTCTACAGTGCTATCACTGAATGTAGTCCTGCGTAATTAGGTATTAGGTAATTAGGTCTAATGATATTATTAATTATTCCTAAGACATGCAAACATTGTCTGTCTGTTGTAAGTGATGACACTTTTGGAACTTGAGCAGGAAATTACTTAATGGGGCCAAAGGGTCCATGTAACTAACTGCTACTGTAAAATACCAGTGCCAAAGCAGTCATATGACAACTAAAGAGAAAAAGAATATTTTGGATGATATTGGAGTGTGAATCTTTGCGTAACTTTGATTTTAAATTTAGGATTACATATTTATTTATAAAGAAACCCCACTAAAAATACACTGTCTGTATTTGTCTGTCATTTGCAACCCCTATTTAATGTACAGCGCTGCGTAATATGTTGGCGATTTATAAATCCTGTTTATTAATAATAATAATAATAATAATAATAATAATAATAATGAAATTTATACATTTTTTTAACTCCACAGACTCTTTTGATATATGACCTGCTTAAGAAGAAATATATCAGCAGAAAGACAGGTCTCTACATCATTCCATGTCCAAAGCATGAATACAGAATCCTGGATGGAGGGTTACTTCTGGGGCTTTCGGAAAAAAGGTAAAACAGGAATCTACAAAGGAAACAAGAATACCTTTCAACTCAGAAACTTATCCTAATAAAAAAGAGGCTTTAGTTTTTGCAAAGATATCCCACTTACCAGGTGTTTAAAATAATAATAAATCAAGATATTGATGTTTAATATAACATATGCCTAATGCTACAGTCTTATCTATGCTCAGAAGATTTTATTTTCCACTTTTCTAGAGTTTTAAATTGTCTACTCTTTGATTGGGCTATAGGTTTGAACTAACACTTCCTAAATGGAAAGAATGGCCAAGATACTTTATTCTGAGTGATAACCACAGTCACTAGCTTTTTAAAAGTTTAACAATCTTGTAAAAAAGAACAGAACATGAAAATGGTACGAGATTCTCTTAGTACTGATTTCACCTGTATCAGTACTAAGTACTAGCATCAGTAAAATGAATGAGAGCTGTACAGACAGCACTGTTTTCTTCCATGGAGAAGGAATGACAAGTATGGGAACCCTGCTGTTTCTGTCCTAAAAGAAAATAATAGCTGTTGTTTAGATTTGACTAGTTTATCCACATTCCAAATATATTCACAGTAAAATGTCAGGGAAGAAAAATTTTCCTCCTGTTTTCTTCCTGCAAATTTAGAGATACCTGTTAGAATATGCCAAGTCCTATGCCATGCTAAATCTTTGCTGATAAGTATATTTAATTTTTAAACATGCCAATGTCTTGTCTTCTGTTAAAGTAAAATTTCAAGTAAACACTCATTTTTTTACATGCCAAATTTTTTTCTGTACAAAAAGTCAATTTATATCTGCAGCTGCACAGTTCCTATGTCACCTGTCTCTTGACTTTCCTTAAGTTTTGATTTAGCAAAACCACCTCAATTTAATTAACAGAAATAACATATATAATTTTGGTAACCGCAAAGCTTGACAATGATATATTGGTGTCCTCCTTCTCACCGCATTCTGTAAATCACAAGGCTAGCTGTAGGAAATTACAAATCATTACATAACAAAATAGTAAACTGTTTGCTTAAACTTTCTCAATAAACAGAGTTTTTAAATATATATATATATATATATATATATATATATATATATATATATTATTTTGTTTATAACTTTGTCATTAAGCTCCCCCCTAATTTTGCAGAGATCATTTTGTTATCTGGAATATGGATACAGGCTTTATAAAGGATCGGCTTAGGCCACAGTTTAAGGACTTGGCACTTAATCTATTGACAGAACGTGACACCTACAAAGAGAATACAAACAAGCAACTACTACAGCAGAAGAACAAAGTAAAAGAGACAGGTAGAAATCTACTCTTAGAAGCATCAGTAATTATGTGCCTTATTTTGCACTCTTGTTTCTGTGCGGAGATGGCACTCTTGGGTTTCGCTTCATCATGTCAGAACCTCCAGCAAGGAGAACGATGAACATATCAATACTGACACCAATCCATCGTAAATCTTTTCAGTATTGCAGTCAGAGGCAGAAGTTCCTTAAATCTCACACTGCAGATATACAGCTGTGAAGGTAAAGGAAAGCCTAGGCATAACAGAAAGTGCAATATATTTCAGTGGGAATATCAGGCAAACAATACATGTTAAAAGCTACTGCTTTAGTACAGTAAAAATTATCAAGTTTCCCTATAACATAGCATATGTGTTCTGTTTTAGTCCAATTCTACTTTAAAATTTGTTTTACTTTTTCTTTTTCTTCTCTGGCTTAAAATCCATGAAAAAAAAATAAGTGGCTGAAAGAGACTGGAAAAGATCAGCATTAAAACGCAGCAAAGGATGAAACCAGTTAATATGTTGTCATTCTGTTAGCGTTTAGTGCTATTTTTGAAAATAAAGAGAGGAATACCCAGAGAGTCTAAAAGGACCATTGCACTTCTGCCAGTCTCTTGTGTGTTTTAAAAAAATCATTCCAACTACAGCATTAAAAAATTTTATACAAATAAAACTACCAGCAAAAATACCAGCATAATTTATAGATCAAAATATTGCGCCACGTACTTGTGAATCACTTCTTCTGCAAGAAATTTCTTCTCTGATTAGTCAATAAGGGTTATTTTGTACTTTTCAGTTCTTCTGACACCATGGGAAAGACGCAATGAGACCAAAACTGCAAAGAGACGCAGAAGGGAAAAAGAAATGAAGAAGGAGTTAGAAAGATTACAGCACCTGGCAAATGAAAAGAATAATGCAATCGATCAGTACTTGCTGAGTGATAATGAGAAGGTAACATTGTGTACATCATGTGAAATCAGGGAGAATTATTATCAGGATTCCATTACAGTGGGGAAAATGTGCATGCAAGGAATATTTGGAGTGGCTAATTCTTTTAGCTACAGTATCCTGCAATGGTTTTTTGTATCCTAAAAAGGAAACCTCTCAGGACAGAAATGTCTGATTTGTTTGGTAAGGTTTATGCTCCAGGGCTGTCATTCTCATGATATTTTTTTACAGAGCTATGTGTCAGTGTATGTATCAGGTGTTGGGACATTTGACATCCAACTGCTTGTTCTAGGTCAGTCACTAACTAAACATTAAAATGTAGAACAGTCTTAACCTTCCTATGCCTATGCCTTCCAAAACAAATTGACAATGGTAACAATTCATCATTTCAGTCTTCTTCTCCTTCATCTATCTCCGTGTAACTGTTGTGTTGCTCAACGGTGATTTAAAATGAACCGTGTGTTAAATATCTGCTCATAGTAACAAGAGGATTAAGATTTAAATCTATCACAAACTTGGGTAATTTAAACTAAACATATTATAAGAAGATATCTTAAAAGAAAAAAAAATAAGCACAGGGAGTAGTAATTAAAAAAAATATCCATAGAGGAGCAAGAAGTGGTATATTTAAAAGAAGACACTTTATTCAACACATTAAAATGATGCCAAAAATCCCTTATATTCCTTCCTGGTAATACATGACAAGGTTACCAAGGCCTTAACTTGTCCAGACAACATGTTAGCTTTTTTAATTAAAATTTCTAGTATATCACATATTCATTATAAACAAACTCATATTACTCTTATAAGTTTTCTGTAAAGAACTCTTCAGGAAGCAAACCCCAATCACTCAATGCCTGGTTCTTGGAGAAAGTGAAAATCATTATTGTTTAAAGTCCATCCAGATCCAGTACCAGCTCTATCCTCTGCTAGTACAGGCAATAAACCAACTATTAATCAAGTTTGTGTAGAAGTGTTTATAAGAACGCTAACATGTTATCTAGCAAAGTTATAGCCTTGGCAACCTTGTCATGTTTTTAAAAGAGAGGAATATGAGCATTTTCTATAGAAATATTTATGTGTTGAAATAAGGTGTCCGCAGTAGTAACCTTCTCTGATGCTTTTTCGTGAGAGAATATATTAGTAGAAGTTACTTCTACTGAGAACAGAGCTTAGCCCATCATATTTGTTTCTGTTTCTTAGTAAATAACCCTTTGAAAAAGAGACTAAATTCGAGGTTATCCATTAGCTACCCCACACTGTATAATTTCTCAGCATGCCGCATTCTGTTGCAGTTCTATATGTGTTGCGATGCATTTACAAAATTAAGTACATTTGCTTTGCCAGTGACTGAATTAGTGTGTCAAAATAAATAGCACCCCTGTACATACCTTGGCATGTTTTGTGGTTATGTATGAGGACCATTAGTGGAAATCCTGAGCTGTTCCTCCTGGGCCAATACCAGTGTAACACATGACATTATACCACACAAGCTCTGGAGGTTTCATAATCAAGAAACATAATATATCCCCTGAAAAATTATACTGATCCTGACCTGGAATAAAAAATGCAGAAAGAGACAGCTTCTTTTCAAAATTAAGGCAGCAGGTTTGCTAAAAGTGTGAGGTTCTAAGTACAAAGCCAATTCTTAATTTTTTCTACAGAACAGTTTGAACCATTTGCTGGCAATAATTTCAAAACACTGAAATCAATAAAAACTTTCAATTCATTGACATACCTAAATCTCGTAGCAGCAGAAGATGAAAATCATCTTTGTTGTCCTAACTTTAGGAAAAGTTATTATTAGAAAAATATGTAGACTGTCATTGCTCTTTGTTTCAAAATGCTAGTTGCCTTACTTATGTTGATCCAGTGGCTTAAGTACTTCCTAAGATTTGGAACCCAAAACCAGATTGCAGATTAGAATTTGAACTTTAATGTCACTCACCCTGATAAATCCTTGTCCCAGAACAATGGTTAAAACCAGACAGCCAAGTAACTAGCATTACTAATTAGAGAAAAGGACTCGGCAATGGTTGTGTTCATCAGGGGTCGGCAAAATATTTGGACTACTAGGCCATTTCAGAAGATCAAGAAGGCACACTAGGTCAGAAGAAACAAGGTGTCCAAAGAAAGTTTTTTTATTTAAAAATACAGTATGATCAATGGGAAACATGATGTTGCATGTTCTTAGAGACAGATACAATTTCAGGTTCTAATGATGAGGAGTTCAGCAGCAGAATGTCATTAAGGTGATTGTCAGTGAGCTGAGAGCGCAGCTTGTTTTTACAAAACTTCATCTTGGAGAACAGCTGCTCACATGAATAATTGCTGCCAAACATTGTGATCACACACTTGGCATGCGCTAACAACATTGGAAACTGAGCATGTGGCAGCTAACGGTAGAAGATAATAAAAGTGTCTGTATGTGTATGTATCGAAATGCCCCGAGATTCGACCGCTTGAAAGTGCTGTTGGTGTCGTTGCACACTAAACACTGTGTGGGGTTATCAATGATCGATATCAATGATATTGCGGGAACTCGCAATAACGCAACAATTCATCTAGGCCGGATCCAACAATAAATAACTAGGGGGGCGTTAGGCCGGACTGGGATACTGGCTATGCCGTATCCGGCCTAAAGGCCGGAGTTTGCCTACCTCTGGTCTACATGTTTTCTTTACCACAGGTTTCTATTTCATAGTATTTTATAACCCTATAGAAATGTGATGATTTATGCCTTTGCCTACGATATAATTTGGAAAATAAACAGTTATTCAGCGGTCTCTCTGTGTTGTTTTGTTTTGCAGGTGATTGTATGTTCATATTACGCACATCATCTTTGTGTGTTTCGTTTGGACACAATGAGCCACCTGCATACTTTAGAAGACAAGACATCGATGCTGTTCTTGCACAATGCTGCACTGACATACAATGGCAGCTACCTTGCTCTATCCAACTACTGTGATGCTGAAAAAATTAGTTATGTAACTCTCTGGGACCTTGAAAATGGGCTGGTAATATATATTTTGTTTTACTTTAATAGTTTTTATTAAAAATAGCCAAAGTCTAGGCAAACAGCTTGAAGCAGAACTAACCCTTGAAAATAAAAAATGGGACTAGACAAATCCTAAATTGCAGAAGGATCTGCAATAAAAATATGTATCTGCCTGATTGCAATTTATTTTTGCATTCACCCATTCTTGCTGTATTGTGGGCACTGCCATCTTCAGCTGGTTTTCTTCCGGGTGCCAAATCATGGACCATCTTGACTGGCAAGGCTGGGACAATGTAACTCTTGCACATGTGTGCAGGAGTTCATTCAGTCTGGGCAGCTCCAGGCCGCATGCACAGCTCAGTGTACCCCAAGAAAAAAAAAAGACTGTGAATAGACAGGTAAGTATGTTTAATTGGAAAAGAGATATTGCTTGTCCCATCTGCCTGCCTGCTCGCAGTTTTCAATTGCGGAACAATAGTTCCTCTTTTACCTTAAGTGCCCTACAGTGATGATAGGTCCAGGATCCTGTCACTACTGCATCCCCTGAAATGGTCATCTTTGCCTTCTTCTGGGTCCACCACGATCTGCTTCTGCCATTGGGTGGCCACTGATGATGTATGTCCTGTGCAAGAGTTTTATTGTCTCTGACATCTAGGTCTATTCTTGGCACTACCAAGAACAGAGACAGGCTCTACAATGCATTGCGCATGCACTGTGCAGTGTAAGCAAATAAAACAAAAAGTCACTAGGAGCCAGGGAAAATATTTCTTTGGCAAAAGAAACTTTTTCTTTGAGTTGACTTGTTTGCATAATTTCTTCTTTGTGACATTGATTTTTAATTTACAGGTCAAAAAACGACTAAAAAATGAGCCAAATATTTGTTGCATGGGTATTACTGACACAGCTGACAGAATTGTTTTTGGAGTCACCTCAGGAAACAAGTAAGTGATTTACTTGTATTGTGAATATAAATGTAGTGGTATTAAAGGAAACCTACACCAAAGAAGAATTGCAAGGAGGTTGTATATATTGTCTAAAGAGGAAGTGTTTATGTGGCTTTTTTCAGCCAGATACAAATATAAACTTGAGTATAAACTGAGGTGGTTTTACCCTCAAAATTAGAGTCTTGGTTTATACTTGGGTCAAATCACTAGATGGCACTAGTAAAGTGTATAACAAACTCTTGCTGTGAGGCATTTTTTGGTATGGTGGAATTTATAGTAAGAAACATGTTTCTACAAGTTGTATGCAACACACCACTTCATGTCTTGAGATAAACACAGCTCTGCCTAGCAGGGAAAAGATCTAATTTTTTGTGTTGCAGTTAAATAACACCTATAGATCTGGTCTGTCCCCCAGACTGTGACTGGACAGCAAACTCATGAGCTCATCATTCTGCCAGAAAAGCTTCTGGGTGACAGAATACCCATATGAAAAACTGTTAATTTCTGGCCTGCTTACCAATAAAATTTCTGGTCCAGATATTTGTGACTGTGTTTCTTTAAAATGTATGCAAGTTTACACACAAACACATCAGTTTTGAGTTATGTCAGATTAAATGGATGTTCTGTTTCTTTCTTGATTTTTAGAATAAAGGTCTGGGATCCCTTCAAGCATAAACACAAAGTAATTCCGGGATATGAAAACCTTAACCTCACAGTTGACAGCAGAATACAAATCATAGAAGGAGGGTCAAAGGCAGTTTTACTGTCTGGTAGGTATCTATATCACTTCCAGCTCAGTGCTTACAGCATATTGTTGCTTTCAAGGACAACTTTTTTTTTTTCCTAATTCAGTTTTCATGGAGTACACATGACCATATATGCTGCCAATTTTGCACTCAAAAAACTTATCTGATCAATTTTCAGATCTGTCAGACGCCCCAAATGCTACAAAAAAACAAACTTGTACCATAGTCTGCTGCACCCTTCACTATAAACAACATTACAGAGCGCACATTGCACATATAATTAGAAAATTATAAATATACCCTGGCGCTATTATAATCACATGGTAATATATTTTGAAATTTACCCCAGTGTCATCTGAATCTGTTTAAATGTAATCCTTTGTACACACAGCACACCATATATAGTCTAGATCATGGATTTACCAACATCACCGCTTGTCTTGCTGACAAACTGAAGTGTGGAAAATCAGTTGGAAGTACATCTTTGTTTACGTTCACTTTATTGGATCGGAAATCAATTTGACGTGAAGGTCTGCCCATGTGTATCAGCCCCTCACACATCAATGTGAAAGGGCCCCAACACTGTCGTGTGGTAAAAACTGAGTAAAGTACAACTATTGTGTAGCAAAACAAAGATTTAAGAATATGAGTAAATAGCGACTGACCCCCCACATTGGTACAACTGAGTACAGGTGTTACATTTCTGTCACTGGAAATGTTCTTTCATGATTGTTACCAGCAACAGTAAAACAAACTAGTGCTGTACACAGATTTCTGTTCTGTGGGGAAGAGGTTGGACTGCCACCCCCCATGCTTCATAGAAAAGGACATCAGTCATACCCACTTGATTGTTTAGTTAGTGGCTGCAGCTACTAAATGATTTCTAGGGACTGTTGTAGAGATGGTGGAATGAGATTCATCCGGATGGTGGTTTTACTAGCCAAAGGATCTGCATTATGGTCCGTGTATTGTGTATATTTACATACTCCAACTTCAGCCTGGAGACATTGCATTTAAGTAAAACTTGCAGGTCCCTAGCTGTATCCTGTTATTGAACAATGGCGGAGAAGCAGCAAACAGATAAGCTCATTCTATAAAGCTGCGTACACACGGCAAATTTTTCTCGCCCGATAATCGGTATCGGCCAATTATCGGGCGAAAATCTGCCGTGTGTACAGTCGGTCGTCGTCCATCGTCCGACGACCGTCCTGGCGGATCCATGGACGATGGACGACAACCGATCCTAATGAAAGGGAAGGGGAGAGCGTGCAGCAGGGTGCCGCTCCGTCGCTCTCCCCCTCCCCTCTCCATAGAGCATGAACGGTGCTGTATGTACAGCATCGTTCGTGCATCGTGCAGTCTTTTCTCTTTGGAAAGGATCGTGAAAGATCCTTTCCAACGAGAAAAATTGCAGGTGTGTACGCAGCTTTAGCTCTGCTTTTATCAGCTTACTTAGTATGCACACACTGTAGAACCACTCATGTGCAACCCCCTATTATTATTATCCAGTATTTATACAGCATCGGCAAATTTACACAGCGCTTTACTAAGTCCAAAAACAAGTCACTATACAGTAGAACTCAAACTGGTAGAGAAGCACAGGGATCAAATCAGGCACTTTTAATGATACAATGATTTGTTATGAACACATGCCAAATGTATGACACTAGAAATAAGCACTATACACATGGTGCTGTTCAGTTTTTCTACAGGGGAGGACAAGCGGGTGGCACCCCCGTGTCATCCCTGGATGGTTGTTTAGTGATCCACTGCAGTAGATCACTAGACGGTGCCCGGGGACTGTCGTACACATGCTAGATTTTTGCCTAAAAGGGTTTACAACACTTTTGCCAAATTGTTGTACATACCATAGCTGAATTAATTAATGTTTTATTTTTTTCTTATTTGTCTACAGTCCATCTTAGGCTGCATACACATGTGCAATTTTTGTTGCTGGAAACTATTTTTCGAGATCATTTTCAGCGACAAAAGAGTGACAGATGAACAAACAAGTGCTGTACAGAAGGGAGAACGAGCAAGGGGCACCCTGCTGTGCTCTTCTCCATTGACTTGTACAGCAGTTGTTCTCAGATCAGTCAGGACAGATTCATGAATGACGATAGGCAACAGCTGTACATGTCAGATTCTCTCCCGAGATGAGCCGAACCATTATGTGTGTACAAAGCCTAAGGTGTGTTATGTTGGCTACTTTATAGAACTCTTGTGGTAGACCTTTACTAAGAAATTATGGAGGCTGACACTTTTAAACATCTCTAATAGACCATTTTATTTGCTCTGTCTTTTTTTTGTTATAGGCGATGTCAGTTTATGGAACCTAGCCGACGGCACGGTAGTCTCTGTGTTCACCCCCGACAGTAAAATTTGCTGCCTGACCTTAGCTGCGGATAGAAAGACTATTCTTGTCGGGATGAGTGATACTCCATCACTAATCACCTTGAAGGTTGCATCAAGGGATAAAGATGTAAACTTCACAATAGGTGCTGATTTGTTTGGCGAGGAATCTACAAGTAGTGAAGATGAACCTGATGACAAAGAACAACCTCTAAAGATTTAAACATGTAGAATGAATAATGCAGATTCAATTACAACTTACAACTACTAAAAATATCAGCCTTCATTAGAGCACCTATCTAGCAACCTCAAGAGTTTTTACCACCATGCACAGGCTTTGACGGTACATTGCTTTAATGCTTGCTTAGGCCAGATGGTCATGTTAAATAATATGGGTGTGTGTGAATATCCTGTAAGGTCCACCCTTTGTCATAGTATCCCATTGTATAATCCTGGAGCAGCCATGAGGCTCAAATCACAAAGCTAACACACCAGTATAAAAATATTTATTTAAAAGTTCAAAAATTTTCAACTGAGATTTTAAACTTGTCACATTGAACAGTCATATTGTTAAAAATAAAAATCCTTTATGTAAAAGCTTAGTGAAACGAGCCTCTGGTAATATATATTCAATCCTAATGCCTTACTAAAATTATTGTTTATACGGTACTGTACTAGAACATACTACCTAAACCACATGGCACATAATGCTTTCAACTCATCATCCCACACCAGCAACTCACAAATTGGGCATGTTTTGCTCATAATAAAGGCATTGATAGTAATGAATATTCTCATTCAACAGTAGAAGGCCTTTTCTTTAACAGAAATTTTCATCTATTGTAAACAAGCTCATTAATCTTTGTCTAACTTATAGCAACCATTTATAGCTCTCCCTTCAAATGACACAATTGGTATGATTGGTTGCCATGGACAATACTGCCCACTTTTGCATTTCTAGAAGCCAGCTCCACTAAATTATATTGTAACAATTCCTTTATATTTGTATGCCCACTCAGTAGCAGCAACCATTATAGGAGTCTGTGCAGCATGTAATAGGAATCTATATTCACACTTGCCTCCTACACCAACTGCTAGGATGCTTATTGGTTTACACCACAAACCCAGTTATGCAGGCTTTATTAGACTTGATATTGTATCAATTGTGTCTTTGTTTAGTAACTTCTGTAACATTACACTGTCTAATAAAGAAAATCTCACCAAACCCAGTGCTTACAGTTAAGGTTCCGATTACTTACTTTTCTGTACCATGTTTATAATTATTAACACTTTTGAAAATACAGTTTTCACTTTCTTTTTGCATCCAAGTTTTAATGATCTCCCCCTAATAAATCTTACTCATTTCTTTTCTACGTATATGCCCTCCAACAATGGCTGGATGTCAATAGTATGAATAAACTTTCTGATGGTAACTGCAGTAAAACTGTGCCTGCAAGTGGCATGGAAGTCTGAAAGTGTATGTCCTATGGTGACAATACAGGGGAGGATTTAGAGCCAAACAGTGTTGTTAGATGATAATAGGAAGCACATTCTTCAATGCAGGATTGCAAGGCATTTTACCGAAAGCTGCACAATTAAAAAGATTGAAAACTACAATAATAAAACTGACTGTTCTGTGAGTGTCAATTCCCAGGTAACCCCCCCCCCCCCACACACACACAGCTTTCAGTGGTTTCTCCTACTGACCCACACATTGTCAGTCTCCCCTGTAGTGATAAGGACAGTGAAAGAACACAAATTATCATCCTACAGAAGCTAGTAATATTAAGTAGTTACAGTATTTTACACATCTGACTTGCCTTAGTAGCAGAACTGCTTTAAATACAGAAAAGAATAATGATGTAAAGTAAAACATTGTTAGGAATGTCATAAATCCTGCATCTGGTTTATGTGGCTGTGTGGGATACTATACAACATTTTGTATTCTAGGCCAAGACCATTGTTAACTCCCTGAGCAGTAATGCCGAGTGTGGCTCGGGTAAAAAAAAAAAAAAACAGGCTGAAAGTGGTAATCCCAAGCAACACTCGGAGTAGCAAAAAACATAAAAAAAACACTTACCTGGTCCTACTGGCATCCCATCCTTGGGTTGCGTCCTTCTCTTCCGATCTCCAGCTGGCGAGTGCACAGAGCTTCCCCGGGAGTTCCCGGTGATGTTGGTGCGTGCACGAGGCACGTCGGAAAATTCAAATAATTTTGTATTGGATTCAAGACTAGATAACTGCAATAAATCCAATACAAGGAAATCATTTTATATATATATATATATATATATATATATATAAAATATGCTACTGTACAGTTATTATAGGTTTTAGTATTTTATGCACCCTTGTTTTAACAGATTTTTTTTAAATTAAAGTTTATTATTAAATATTGGACATAATTGGTTATGCCTAAGAATTAAATTACCATGCAAAACAATTTACCGCTTTTGGCATTAAAATACTGACATAATTAGACCGCCAGGGGGTTAAACAAAAATTGCTTATCCCATGGCCTCATCCCCCAAATAACTATGCTTACCTTAGAAGGGGGAGGAAGATAATTTTTCCCCCTCTAATGCAGGTGTGGCTTATGGTAATAAAAAATTGGATGCTTACAGTTATTTAGTAACACGTCATTAGCTTTAAACAGAAAGAATAGATCTAAATTTTATATGCCAACAGCACTAATGTCCGCCAGAATGTGACTAGATGGTGTGTTTCTCAAACATATTTCCCCCTTGTAATGTAAAGTTAAAAAAAAAAAAAAAACCTGAAGTTTCACTTTGTATGGTATCTACAGTTTGTTTATTTAGATAAACATTGTGCATAATTACTTACATACAATATACAGCCATCAGTTAACACACTACTGAAATAACTTTGATGGCTCATTTACATCTATGCATCCTGATCAATCACGTTAGTGCGTGGCAGTGTTTTTAGTGGCACCCAAATGCACTAAGAATGCATGTTCATTATAGTGCACCACAGCACACAGTAATGCACTATTATGTGCTGCAGTGCAGTGCTTAGCCAAAAAAAAAAAAAGGTGCTGGTTAAAGCAACTATAATGGTAAAATGGAACAATGTGGAAGGGTCCTGAGAGATCTTTCTGCAGCTGTGCTTCCCGCTGTTCTCTATTTTTGCCACCCTCCATCTTAAAAGATTCACCTACACACACCAGGTATGCTTTACAGATGTCCTGCAAGCAACAGTATCAGCAGTGTTTTGTAGTAAGGGTGACAGCAGGATACAAACAAAAATGCAACCCGCCTCCCCCCAAAAAAACCCCTAGAGCCAACCTAAGATAAATATGTAGTATATAATGCTACTGCTGATCTCATTCAAAAAATGGTCAGGTCCTTGAGGCACTCAAGCCAGAAGAACAGCAGGAAAGCCAAAGCAAAAGTTGAGAAAATTAAAAAAAAAGGTTGACAAAAAAAATAAATAAAAAAAACCCAGTAAAAAAGGAAAAACGCAAAAATTCAAACAGGATACTAAACTGTGAAATTAAGCCAATGCACGACCAGCATACCACCCTTAGAACACCTCAAAATACAATCAAGTGTTAGCAACATTGTTGAGTTCAGCATTCAAAGAACATGTATTATAGAGATCAGTTCACCTTACTGCACATAGAACTATAATGTGCAATCCTTCCAAGAACAAAATAAAACATAGGATTGTTCTAACCTGAAAAATGTTGCCAAGACAAAATGTAACTACAGCCATAACAAATTTTTAATATTGCAATGCTATTAAAATTAGTAACACTTATACCTAAAACATCGTTCCCACATACAAAAAAAAGTCCAGAAAACTATACAATAAACCCACTTAAAAAAAATATATTATCTCGACCTTCGGTCTCTTTTTGTTTTTTCTGTGTTTTTGTTCATGGTTTTCTCATTGTCCCCTCTGCAATCAGGACAGTACCATTTGCCCTTTGGTTTGTAGGTAAGTCCGACACAGGAGAAATGGAACCACTCTATGGCACATTCCTCATTGTCACATCCTATCATTTCCCCATAGGACACCTGATTGCACAAGCAGTATGTTGGCTCATTGGGATCAACTACAAATGGAATTGGGGACACCTCCCTTTCCTGCTTGGCCTTGGTTCTTTTCTTCTTCTTGGAAGACTTGGCCTTCTTTTCTTTGGGTGGTTCATCACCATCATCCGTTCCATTGATCATGTGACACAAGTCCCGACTTTCGCTATTACGCTGTCTGCGAGGTCTTCGAGTAGAACGATCTGCTGAATTGAGATCGGATTTGGATTTTTCAGAAGGTTTATCACTTTCATCAAGATCAAAAAAGCCGTTGCAGAGTGAATCAATCTGCTTAGTCCTGTTTTCTACCGATTCCAGCACCTGTGTGACAAGCTGAATTTTGTCATCGCCAAGTTCCTGGGTCACAATCAGAGCTCTCTGAAGTTGCTGCAGTAAACGTTTTTTCTGGTGTGGATCACTTTCGTTTGAATGCTTCTCCGAGACCTCATCTATCTCTTTCAGTGCCTCTGTCGATAAGAAAAAAGCCCAATAAACATCTTAAGGCATCAAAATCTTTCGAGATAGACAAACAGACTATTACAGTAGGTAAAGTATAACTGAAAGCATTTAAATAAACTGCTGAGTGCTTAGAACCACAGTTAGAATAAATCTTCAAGGCGACATGTACTGTAACAAAAACCTCTCTCTTAATAAAGCAGGGAATCTGACATTCCCTCAAACATTGCCTGGCAGAGAATATTCTAGGTCCATGTGTTTCAATAGTAGTAATTGAATGTTTGAAGGTATGCCAGATCCCGTTTAATAAATAGAGCCATAATTGTCCTAATCACCAATGTCACCAACAACAAAACCAAGTTACCAGCAATGGGAGCAGCTGATTCAGCAGTGTACATGAGGAGACAGGCTTTGCTTCACTGAACGTTCACCGTCATGACATAACCCCGGCCACTCTCCCATCACAGATCTGAGCCTGCGATGGGAGAGTAGGCAGGTTGTTCCCTGAGCCTAGGATTTTTACAGGAACATGGTCTACGGGTCTGGTTGGTGCAGACCCCCAGCGGGGTCCTTCTCCCTCTACTTCAGTGAAGTCGCTGAAGTAGAAAGAGTTCAACCGGCCAGATAAAAAATAGACTCAGGTCTGGGGATTTCACTGTGGGCGCCCAAACAATATATGGCAGCTCTCTGGCCTCTGTGATTGACTTTCTGACAGGGTGGGTAAAAGGATCTATGCATCAGTATTCATGTATGTATGGGGCAAACTATGAAAACAGCAGCAGATTTTATTTTAAACTGTGGCAAGCTTTCTACATGAATGATATATACATTTTGCAGCTACATGTCTATATGTTGCCGCCGAGATTAAGACTTAATGGGAGAGCAGAGCTGACTTGGGTATCCCGGGAGGCTCTGCTTTTTTTCCCCCCCTTCACAGCAGCTACCTCACCTGATCACGCACCTGCGCAGTGCGAGATCGTGTGACGGGGCAAGAAGACCAGACGAGAAGGAAGAAGATGGCGGCGCCTGGCGCTTCCTCTGCGGTGGGACGAAGATGAATCCCAGGATAACGCCTGACTGGATCGCAAAAAGGACCAGCGCCATCAAGGGATCTGACGGATTAAAGGTAATTGTCATTTTTTTGTTTTTAGTTTACTTCTGCTTTAAAATGTGTGAATTGCTTGTCTCACTAGGGTTTGACATTTTTTTAATTAAACTGGCTTTACTCAGTTCAGTTTTTGTAGATTTTACATAATCTGTTTTTGCGATACCTAATGAAGATTTTTGTTTATTGTAGAACTGCGTTGGAATTATTTCCTTCTCCTTGTATTTTAGTTTGTTTCAATATGGCTACTCTGTTTACAAACAGCTATTTCAATGTATCTAACCACAGAGGAAGCGCCAGGCGCCGCCATCTTCTTCCTTCTCTTCTGGTCTAACCTTGCATTGCTTTTTTTCCTTATTCATACTGGATAAAAGTTGCCTACCAGTCCTCTTCTGTCTTTTGAAATCCTCACAACTTCCCACCACTCCATATCCCCCTTCTATTGTGTGTTAATTCCCCCACCTCCTAGATTGTAAGCTCTTCAGGAAAGGGTCCTCTCCTTTCCTCCTGTGTCACTGTCTGTATTTGTCTGTCATTTGCAACCCCTATTTAATGTGAAGCACTGAGTAATATGTTGTGGCTATATAAATCCTGTATAATATTAATGACATTCTTATCTCCCTCGTGTGACTGCCTTATGGCCTGGCCATTGGCTGCTCATATATATTATACACATTTATACCCAATTATTTAGGGGACTTGGGAATACGAGACAAAAATTGTGCTGACACAGACTTCCCTATTGCACAATTTATCTACTTGTGTTGTTGTTTTGTGTATTAGATTTGTGTTTAATTTTCTTTCCTAGGTCCTAACTGCAGAGTGGTCAGTCAGGAGGTAATAAGATCTGGTTACAGCAAATGAACAAGAACTGACTCTAATTACATGAGGACGACAGTCCAGATACTAACTATTAAGGAAACTTTTCTCCAGAATTAACTTGTGTGACCACACTGCACTAAGTGACGGATCAAACAGGAAGTATCACTAGCAAACCATCATCCAGTTTTCAGTGATGGAGCGAGTTATTAGTCATGGCAGTTTTTACAAATGACCACGCTGAGAAGATTTCACTTTGTATAACAGCAGTGCACACACAGATACAAGTCTTTATATTTATTAGAATGTTCTGTACCCTCATTCCGTGTGGTCACCAAACTGCTGCCATAGCCAAAAAATAAACAAACATGGCTGTACAGTTACAGCAACAACAAGGCAATGCACTCTACATCTCATGTGTGTAAGGGGGGGGACCAACTATACTTTGCAAATTACACAGAAGTGTAAACTACAAAACAAACCCTTCATTACATATTACCAATGAATGTTCACAACACATTATCATGCTTGCACAAGTAATAGTCACCCCCCACCCCGTTTCGTGGTTATTTATCACGTGTCCATACAAATAAACAGGAGCTGGGTACACACGTTGGGGGTGGGGGAGCAACTGCCGTGTCCAGCCCGCTCAACATGAATGGACCATGACACAACCGTCTCCAAGTGACATGGCCGATAAAAGGAAGGCGGGGTTTGCAGAGAGGGCGTGTTTAAATAGCCCCATTGGCAGCTAGCTCCAGAGTGGGCGGGTCATGTTGTACAGATGGGCGTGCTATGACAGTCCGGGTGGATGACATGACGTGATCTATCTGGTATGCAGGCTCTGCCTATAGGAGGCCGGACATGGCACGGAACCAGTGCGCCGTCTTCCTGGGCAGAGCCGAGCCCCGGAAATGATGGCCCTGTCACTATACAGCCTTCACACGGTCCATAAAAACTAAAATAATGTAAAACACGGTGACAGGAGTTTCTTGATGCCCTCTTACATGTTAATGTCCGCCCCCCCGTTACACACAAGCCATAAGACCCACAGCCCTTCCACCCCGTATTCCCGTCTATAAAGTACTACTAGTCCTCCCTGTGATCAGTAACAATGCTTCCAGTAACAGAGCTGGAGAGGCAGAGTGTACACTGGGGCCACCACAAGCTGTCAGGGAGTGCTGCAACCTGTAGTGCCACCACACATAAAACCTTCACTGCAGTCCAGCTTCCAAAATGGCTGAATATGGCACATAGGTGACACATAGGCACACTCCTGCTGCAGCACAGTGCCTTGCTGTCTGATCCCAGGGGGAGAACATGTCACCCGGCTTGGGCACCCAGATAAGCAGCCTGTGCTGGAATTCACCACAGCCCTGCCACTACCGAACGTTACCCGATACGAGGCGATGACGCACCAATACCCCGGCTGCAGGCTTGTAGCAGCCATCGGAGCAGTAATGTGGCTCGGTGCCTAGGCTGACCCCGGGGGGCGTCACATGCTTGTGTCCCCGGGACCCCCGGCCACGTGTGGGGCCACTCACCTATGTACTTGGTGTCAATCTCCCGCAGTAAGGAGATGGTCCTCTGGATGTCCAGGGGAAGGGACTCGGTACACTCCAGATACTCCTCCACATAAGTCACCAGCTGGCTCTCCTCCAGACCCCCGCTGCTGCTTCCCGGGGAGTAATAGAAACCCTGCGGCGGCGGCTGCTGTTGCCCCAACATTGTTCTGATGATAACAGCATCCAGCAAAGTTCCGGGAGTGCCTCGGATCCGGGGCGCTGACTTCTCGTCTCGTAGGGAGGGCGGAGTTGTTCGGTGCTCCGGTCCCTTGCTGCTTCTCGCCGTCTCCTGCGATCTATCTCTGGGGCCGCATTCCAATTTGGAACCCGGCGGCCCGAGCTGAAGTTCTGCGCATGCGCGCACATTACCTTATATGGCAGGACGCCCCTTTTTTTCTCGCTTTTATTGTGTTTGGATTTTCCCGCATTTCCCCAAGCTCATGTTGATTGGGGGAATGTATCGAATGGAGGTGTGTCTGGTTAGTGGGCGGGGTTTTAGCGTCAGTTCACGCCCACAGGATTAAATCTTCCGCTTGTAGAAGCTCTCGTTGCTGATTTGCTTGTGGCGAGCTGGGCCTCAAAGATTTCTATATAGTGCTGAGGCAGTATGAGAGGAGACGGCGACTGAAGGCTGCCCGCTGAGGAGGCTGTTTATTCAAGGTTTCATCCAAGATTCACACATTGGATCCATGAGAGAAATGTGGGAATCCTGGGTAAATGTTCTGTCAAAAACATTTATAAATAGACTCTGTATGTCAGCTCTTTGAAAAATTGGGCCTTCAACTGAAATAGGGCGCTTAAGATAGCTGACCACCCTCCCTAATCCTTATACAAATCATCTGCTTAATGTAGGTGTACATATACAGAACATATACCCAAGAGAAAATTAGGATTTAAACTTTACCCCATGTCTTCCACAGCACAGGCCAATAATGACATCCCAACCCTTCTCTTTCTATGGAATGCAGAGCAATCTATTGCAACTGTGTCTTCTCTGAAAATTTCCCTTGTTTTTACCTATTGGGGCAGAGGGTAATCTTCCATTTTAAACACCCTGCATTGCCAAAAAATACATACTGTTTTGTCAGAAATGCATTCAGCTCCTTATTACCTATTTCAGGCTGACAGGACATTGAGTTTTAGTGGAGTGATGTCAGCCTAGTACAGATTTCCTTTGCTAAAGTACTTATTCATCCCACTCAAACATTCTTTCACGTGTTACTGCTTCAACAGTGCCTTGTAATTTTCCTCTCACTTTCTGTTCTGGGGAAAACCGTTTACCAGAGAGGAAGTGACAGGTTTTAGCAATCCCCTTATTAAAAAAAAAACATTTGTACTTCTTGTGCTTCCATCGGGGAAATTGTACCCTGCTTTCTTTCTTTAGTTTGTGAGTGACTAGATAACTAGGGACCCATTGGATTTTAGGTTAGATGGTATAAAAAAAATTCAACATTAAGTGTACCAGAACATAGAATCATTTTAAGGTCTATCTGTAGGAAATCCAATAATTTTCATGTTCTTAGCTCTGCAAAATAGTTTGTAGATGATTCTTTGCACTAAATAGGGTGGGGGCTGTGATTGTTAATCATTCTTTGTTATAGAGATTTTGCATCTAAATTTTTATTGCCATTTGTAATCATTTGAGAGATTTATGGAAATACTGGTTTTGATATGGTAGGACAGGTATGAGTGTCAGGGAAACTCATAGTTCCATATTGTAGTAACATGGGAAACCACAGCCTTTTCAGTCAATGTAAAATTATGGCTATTGCTGTCATCAAATTTTTCCTGCGTTTTACTAAATACTTGTATATTATATATAGGGGTTGTAGGAACGCCTAGATAAAAGGTTTATGGATGGTGTAAGAAGTCCATTTCTTTCTGATGTGAAGTATGATGCCTGTGCAAAGAATCTGGAATGCTTCATGTTCCACTGAGATGTTACTAGGTCACTTTTGCCATCACTCGACTGTTAGGATTGTTGGTCACAGATCCCCACAGGGCTCACCTTGCACTCCTCTGCTGCCTGCATCAACTCTTCTTAGGGATCCCAGTCTCTGCTCACTTCCTAATCTAGGTCATGTGACTCATGTTTCAAAAATGCACTTCATCTGCTGGCAGAAATGTGAACACCACCTGAACTGCCTCTTCTCCAGCATCACCTCTGGTGGTGGGTTAGGTTGCCTGCAGGTCACATGGCCTCCATCCATCACATAATCAGGTACTCATAATGCCCTACCTGGTATTAAATACAGTCTTCCACTCATCCCCCTGCCTTATTCTGATGAGGTTGTAAGCTCACCTTAGGTCTAGTTTGGTAAAAATTTGGGCATCTACAACCTGGCTCAACAAGTCATTGATACGAAGTAAAGGGTACCTGTTTTTGACAGTAATTTTGTTTAACCCTCTGTAGTCTATACATAGCCTTAGGCTTCCATCTTTTTTATCGACAAAAAAAAAAGCCCCAGCAGGGGATGTAGATGGGCCGATAAAGCCTTTTTCCAAATTTTCTTTATTATAAGCTTTAATGGCTACATTTTTTCTGTGAGATTGTAGAGGCGTCCTTAGGGTGGCATTGTACCTGGGAGCAAATATATTGAGCAGTCATAGGACCGGGGAGGTGGAAGGACATTAAGCAGCCTGAGGAGAGAATACATCAGAAAAAGCTGAATATAGAATGGGCAGCTTCTCCATAGATGTACCAGAAACACAGAAAGATAATGAGTCTACCAAACATTTTTCTACACACATTTCACCCTATTTTAATCTGCCCAGATTCTCAGTCAACTATAGGATTATGTCTGCCCAACCATGGTAGTGCCAAAATTACAAGTGAGGAAGGAATATTTAGCAGGAAAAATTTTACCATTTCAGAGTGGACAGCACCCACCTTCACCGAAATCTTAAGGGTAACTGTTATAGGTTTACCCTGCTGCAAAGGAGAATTGTCTATTGCTAACAACATAAACACTCAGGATGATTACCATTGGGAAGTCCCAAAGAACGTGGCAGAGCTGGTGCAGGAAGTCTCTCCAAACAGCGCTCGCAAAGTCTGTGATCAATTCTAATCACTAACAAGATTGTTTTATCCAGAGTCTCTGGCATGGGATGGCTAAAAGATGTTCTTGATGGCATCAGATAGACTCCAACAAAACTGGCATTTAAGTGCAGGATTATTATATTAGGAATTGACAGCCCAGCAACAGAACTCTGCAGCATATTCCTCTGCCTGTCTGTGACCTTGTCGGAAACTACATAATTTTGCTTCTGCTGTAAAAGCTAGGTACAAGTCTGCATACAGGATTCCCATGGCTTTGAAAAAGTTGTCCACAGAGGAGAGGGCTAGTTCCTCTTGTGGCAGGTTATACGACCATGTCTGAGAGTACCCTTGGAGAAGAGACATGACTAGACCAACTCTCTGAGTCTCTTTTGTTGAGATGAGAGTGATTGCAGCTGGAAATATAGTTTACGGGAATGCATAAAGTTGTCAAATTGTTGGTGCTCACTGGAAAAATTCTCTGGCAATGGCATTTCGGGTTCTGCAGTAGTGGCAGCTGCCACAGCAGGAGCAGTCTTGTCTTTGAATCTCCTGCATGGTTACTCGCTGTGCCAGTTGGCTCCATCACAATGGACAGTTTATTTGTTGGGCCTGTTGTATTGCCCGCTGCCAGGGGCAATAGGTCGAACGTGCTCTACTGTGGTGGGACACCACCTGGGATTGTCGGCCCAGAGAAGGGAGAGGGGAGGCCCTGGCTTGGGCTTCACCCCCTGGGAAAAAGGGTGATCCTGTTTCAATACCTTTCTGCAGTGTTTTTTCCTTTCTTTTGCAAGGTATGTGATGAACCTGGCCATGCCTCCTCCAGTATCAGAAATCCTGCCCCTACATCAGGCTTCTCTCTGTTAGCGGTAACATTTTGAACCCCAGCCACGAAATAGAATTGGTTTCTGTCGAGCTTTGCAAGCTGTATCATCCACCCGGGCGGTAAGCCCGACCTTGGTTCGGGCTAAGTAAACTTGCTACAATCGTTTACCCCGAACCAAGGTCGGGGTAGCTAAAAGTATAAACATGCGTTATGCGTTGTATTATATATATATTATATAAGCTACTATACAGTTACATTACATTATACACTATTTTTTTTTTAAAGATTTTTTTTGTTATTTTTTATAAAAAAAAATTTAATTATTAAATTTATAAAATTTTGGACATATTTTGGTGGGTTATGCGGTAATTCGGTGAATTATAAGTAATTATTGAGTAATTTGGTGAATTATAGCCTACAATCTAAAATAAATTTCCATGCAAAAAATTTAACACTTTTTGCATTGAAGTACAGAAGTTCGAAAAGAATTAGAACACCCGGCGTTTGCGTATGCCTCCCTTGGCGATTCCTGATGATGTCCGTGCGTGTGCCCGTCGATGGGGGTCGTAGCGGAATATTCAAATATTTTGTATTGGATTCAATACAAAGTGCTGTATCCAATCCAATCCAAAATAATACAAAATATATTTATGTGGTTTTGTCTATAGGTATGTGACGTTGGACACTAGGGAGGTGTTTTAGATTGTTCTTTTTATATCCATTACCAAGAAGGGGTGCAAGTCTGTTCAGAGGCTCTCTAGGCCTTTCAGCTACTGAAAAAAGCCTTTGCATCTGCTCCTGCTTTGGTTCACCCAAACAGCTCACAGCCTTTCTTCTTAGAAGTGGATGCTTCTTTACTTGGGGTTGGTGTGCTTCTTTCACAGAGGAATGCTTCTGGCAAGCTCAGGTCCTCCAATTTCTTCTCTAAAACAATTCTGTCCTGCTAAGAAAAACTATTCTGTTGGAGGTCGCAAATTCCTTGCAGTCAAGCTTTCCCTAGAAGAATGGTGCTATTTGCTAAAGGGAGCTCGTCACCCAGTGACTGTATACTCTGATCATAAGAATCAGCAATATTTACAGACAGCCTAACACTTGAATCCCTGCCAAGCCTAACTGGCACTCTTCTTCTCCAGATTTGACTTCATACTTCTTTATCGTCTGGGTTCCAAGAATGTAAAAGCAGATGTCCTGTCTTGTTTCTTTGAAAAAGAGGATCCAGAATTGGAACTCACCTTTGTCATATACACGGCTTCAATTGTACCTATGGCCCAGTCTATCTGAATTAAATTCCTCCACAGAAGTTTTTTGTTTAAAAGGTCTAGTGCCCTTTGGTCCTTCAATGCAGACATGCCTCCAAGTTTGCTGGGCATCCTGGGTGAAGGAAAATGTCCAACAGGTTCAGGACATGTCCAACAGGTTTGAAAAAAAATATGTGTAGGTAGAGAGAAAGAAAGAGGTTGAGGCTTGTGGTTTTTCAATCAAAAATTACTTGTAATACATAATACATATACATATATATACAGTGTTTCCCTCTGTCCTGTTAACAACTCACAGGACAGGGGTTTGACATACCATACATGGTTATTCTGGTAGATTACAAGTAATAGAAACAAAAACAATTAATTTTTGATCGTGTCGCGTAAGAATCCGACACGTCCTGCCTCGATGGGCTTCTTCAGGGATAGGTTTATAAGCGTACTAAACAGTCTGAATGTGCATACAAGAATGCACAGTATAAGAAATATATAATAACATACAGCATACATTAGAAAATTTCATAATTAGTGTTTTTTATCCAATAGTGGTTAATGATGTACATTCTGTTAATTTATCATCATATTTTACTTAGAATGTGTTCATAATATTAGTGTAGGGCAAAAGGGTATATAGTGCTGTTACTTACATACCTGTCACTTGAATTAGTAACAGTGAAGATATATATGCACATATTGGATGTCAGTAGAATCACAGCTGTGGAAATTGCTGTATGTGAATAAACAATATAATAATGTAAATACTCTATAGTATCCAAAGGGTAAATTTAAATAGGGGTATAGTATAATGGTACATACTGCATGAGTATTGAAGCTTTTAAATATAACAGAGGGTATTTGGTTAATATTGGCTTCTCTGGGACCAACCTTGTGTTTACAAGCAATCATCCATCAAAGGTTGTTGGAATGGAAGGATAGAGAAGAGCCTTCTCAAGTTCCTGTAAATAATTTGTGTATTCTGATATAAATACACTGTATATAAAATGGGCATGTAAGGGCGTAGGAGGATGCTATCGATTGCAGTGTTAAAGTAAATAAAACCTGCTAGGGTAAACGCCTTTTTAAGCCATCCTCTTAGCTGTGGTGGGAGTGTCTGGCGCATCCGCACTGTGTGCAATGTCACTGGGGCTCCACAACAACCCTGTGATGTCACTGGGGCTCCGCATACAGAGGGCAGACGAAGCAGCTTTGTCCTTACTGTGTGTGAAGGGTGACACAACCAACAGGGACATGTCATACAGGGAGAAGTTGGCCAGTGCAGAGGGATCTGCACATATGCCAGAAAGAGCCATATGGCAGTGGCGCCCCCATCCCCTGCAAGCTCCAATGCTTAGTAGGGGGATTCAGATAGTTTGATGGATGGATGGTCACAGAGCCTCTCATTATTTAAAACCGTATACAGTATACGGAGTAGTAAAATCGAGGTATACATGTTTTTAACAAAAAAGACATCAGTTCAATTCACTTATCAACATTAAACATGAATAAAATAAAGGAAAATAACATTGAATGCCGTATTTGAGAATAGATAAAGGTTCATACATGCATATTTCATAAAGTTAAAATAATCAGCTGCTTAAATGTCAGTATATGTAGGGTGCAAAATGTATCACATATGTGTATGTATATATAGGGGCTGTTAAGTAATGATGTTATGGATAGGCTTAGGAATGTCCAATTATTTGTTTGGGTCTAAAGAATAAGAGTATCCTGTTTGAACTGGGCGTGTATTGACCATTTGGCCTGGTTTGAAGGGGATCCTAAATGAGAGGGTAATAATGATGACCAGGATCAGTTATAAGAAAGACTTATAGCTAACTGCCTCATTTAGACCAGGTGGAAACATTGCTTTTAGAGTTACTATCCATTTAGTTTCCAGTTGTAAGTTTCTTTTCGGGATCACCCCCTCTGGGGTTTGGGTGTATGTGTTCAAGGCCAAAAAAAGTTTGTAAAACTTGGAGTGGAGTACTTATGTTTTGTGCCTAAATGATGGCATACTGGTGTCAAAATTGTACCCACTTCAATTGAGTGTATATGTTCATATATTCTTTTTTTGAAGGGTCTTTTCGCTTTCCCTATGTAAAACGAACCACAACTGCATGTTATGATGTAAATCCCACATTCAGTGTTGCAATCTATATTAGAGTTTGGTCTATGGTTACTGCCATTTGGAAAAGTGATCAAAAAAGGATTCCTTTATCCATATGCATTGTCTACAATGTCCGCACTTAAAGTACCTTTCATCATGGACCTATGGGGGCCGGGTTCGGTACTTGGTTGGTAATGGCTGGAGATTAATTGGTCTTTTAGAGATCTTGATTTTCTGAAGGTTATCATAAGTTTTTTGCCTATGAATTTATTTACTTTAGGATCGGCCTGTTGAATATGCCAATTTAGCACAAAAGTATTGATAATGAATTTGTGATTTTCATTGAATTCCTCCACTGATGAGTATTTTCATTGAATTCCTCCACTGATGGGGAGGTACGGCGTGCCTGCACACAGTGCGGACGCCCCAGACACTTCCACCACATCTGAGAGGACACCTTAAAAAGGCGCAATTCTCTGCACACAGCCCATCCGGCTGTCTCCATGCTACTCACGCTCTGCTGCATTCTGCATTTGATCCCAGCAATCTCTATAACCCACGCAACCACTTCTCAACAATTGACTTTCCTTCTCTGCCCAAGACATTGCCACCTACTTTAGAGATAAAATAGGCAAGATCAAACATGATGTCTCTGCTCACCAGCCACTCCAACCATACCCACCCCTTCCACCTGTAAATTATCATTGGCCTTCCTCAGCCCTGTTACTGTGGATAAAGTCTCTTCTCTTGTCTCATCATCTCATGTACTACCTGTCCCCTTGACCTGATTCCCTCTGTTCTACTCTTTGCCCATTCCTCCACCCTGGCCCCTACCCTAACCGAACTATTCAACCTCTCCCTTTCTGCTGGTAAATACCCCTCAGCATATATCTAACTGTTAACAGCACTGTTATTTGGCCCTCCCCTCAGGCACGTTGTCTTGGTGTCACCTTTGACTTTGCCCCCATATTTAGAACTTTTCCAGGTCCTGTCACTTTCATCTATGCAACATCTCCAAAATCTGCCCCTACCTGTCCCCTGAGACCACCAAACTCCTTGTACACGCTCTTATCATCTCTCGTCTGGACAACTGTAACATCCTCCCCTCTGGTATTCCACTAACCCGACTCTCTCCTCTACAATCTAATATAAATGCTGCAGCCAGGCTCAACCATCCTTCCCACCCCTCCTCTTCCGCTCCATCTCTTTGCAGATTTCTACACTGGCTTCAATTTCACCTTGGAATCAAGTTCAAGCTCCTGTGCTTTGCCTTCAAATCCCTCAACAGTTATTGTGCCACTTACATTTCTGACCTGGTAAAAAAGTACTCCCCCAGCCGCTCCTCCAATGGACCTACTAATGACTTCCTCACTCATAACCTCATCACATGCACATCACACAAGACTTCTCTAGAGCTGCCCCAACTCTCTGGAATGGTCTTCCTTGTCCTATTTGGATTGTTCCTACTTTCTGCTCATTTAAAAGAGCACTCAAAACCCATTTTTTCAAACTTGCCTACCCATCTTCTTCTGTCTTTTGAAACCATCACTACTTCCCACCACTACATATCTCTCATCCTATTGTGTGTAAATTCCCCTACCTACTAGATTGTAAGCTCTTCTGGGGAAGGTTCCTTTCCTCCTGTATCACTGTATTCGTCTCTCATTTGCAACCCCTATTTAATGTACAGTGCTGCGTAATATGTTGGCGCAATATAAATCCTGTTTATTAATAATAATAATAATAATAATAATAATATTAATAATAATCTACTTCTATTATCATTTAACCTAGCAGGTTTTAATGTACTTTAACACTGCAATCGATAGCATCCTCCTAAGTCCTTGCATGCCCAGTTTATATATACAGTGTATGTATATGGGAATACACAACTTATTTACAGGAACGTGAGAAGGCTCTTCTCTATCCTTCCATTCCAACAAACTTTGATGGATGAATGCTTGTCAACACAAGGTTAGTCCCAGAGAAGCCAACAACAACCAAATACCCTCTGAGATATAAAAGCATCAATACTCATGCGTTATGTACCATCCTACTATACCCCTATATAGATTTACCCTTTGGATACTATAGAGTATTTACATTATTATATGGTTTATTCACATACAGCAATTTCCACAGCTGTGATCCTACTCACATCCAATTTGTGCATCTATATATATTCACTGTGACTAATTTGAGTTACTATTCAAGTGACAGGTACGTTAGTAACATACCCTTTTGCCCTACACTAGTATTATGAACACATTCTAAGTAAAATATGGTGATAAATTAACAGATTGTAACCAGATTAACCACTAATGGATAAAAAGCAATAGCACTAATTATATTTTCTAATGTATGCTGTATGTTATTATATATTTCCTATACTGTGCATTATTATATATTTCTTATATATTTCTTATACTGTGCATCCTTGTATGTACATTCAGACCATTTAGTATGCTTATAAACCTATCCCTGAAGAGGCGAAATGCGTCAGATTCTTACGTGGCACGATACAGTCAAAAATGATTATTATTTTTTTTTTTCTCTTGCTATTACTTATAATCTGCCAGAATAATCATGTATAGTATGCCAAACCCCTTTCCTGTGAGTTGGTAACAGGACAGAGGGAAATACTGTATATATATATACAAGTCATACAAATACTACACAAGTCATTTTTGAATGAAAAACCACGAGCCTCAAACCTCTTTCTTTCTCTCTACCTACACATATTTGCTTGATTTCTAGAGGTGGCTCATAAACTATCCACTATTGGAAGTGAGGTGCGGAGTATCTCCTGAATTATTCCATTGTTTCCACAAAATATGTTCAATTGCAAATGCCCTCTCCCAAGTTTGTTTTACACTTCTAGGGTTCCATGGTTCTTTTCCTATCTTGTCTCAGGTTAACTATGTCACCTACAAGCTGATACTGCCTCCATCTCTGAAAATCCATAACTCCTTCCATGTTTCACTTCTCAAACTAGAAATTTTTAACAGGTTCTTTAAAAAGTTTATATCTCCTGGCCCTGTTCCTGGGTTCCTTTAAAGGACCTCCATGCTCCCCTCCTACTCAAAAAGTTCCATGCTAAATTTCCTGACAAACCAGGTGGGGCAGCCAAGTTTATACCTCCTGGCCCTGTTCCTGGGTTCCTATATTTCCTGACAAACCAGGACGGGACCAGGTCAACATGGGCCCTGGGAAGGGGGGGGGGGGTACTGTCACAGATTCCCTCTTGGCCCTGTTTCAAGGTTCTAGTTGTTCCTGGTTGTGTCTCCTGGTATTGAGACTCTGGTATACTGACCCTGACAACTCCTGATCCCCATCTGCTCTGACCCTTGGCTCTGCCTGACTACTGTTTGCTGCTTGTCTGACCAGGCTTCTGCCTCACATTCCTGTACCACGCTTTGTACCTACTTGTCAGCAGTTACCTGCCTCTGTGTGCAAGGGGGCACCTGGCAACAGCCTTCAGCACAACATCCTCACCTCTAAAGGCTCTTGAGAAACCAGCCTGTTGCTTAGACTTTGCACCCCATATAGGTCTCTGCCAACCAGGCTGGTGACAGGGAGGGTCCACTATCCCGCCCTGAGACACAATGACAGTTGGATAGGAAAGAGCAATGACTGACTAATTGATTTTGAACTTGTTATATTGTACAATGATTTTGATGATCAGTTAAAGTTTTACCAAAAATGTTCAAAATATACTTTGTTGTCCTGTGGAGTAGTTCACCTTCACCTTCTGATACAGTCAGCTTTGTATGTGTCTGAGAGCTCTGGGACATTTATGCAACCATCTGTGAGTTGAATTCCAACTGACCATGAATTGCTCAATCCTTAAAATTGGCTTCCTGGTTTTTGAGGCAAAAGAGTGATCAATAAGAAGAAATGGTCCAGGTGTCTAACAAATGAAGAAGATTCCATATTGTGTGTCAAGTTGTACCAAGTATTATACAAATTTATGTGGTGCTATGAAGGTTCTATGTGAAATCTTTCATGAGCCTTATCTCCTGTACATAGCCATGTGCCAGTGGAAGGTGGGGGTGGGGAGTCACAGAAGAATCTGTGGGTAAAATTTCTATCCAGTAGAGCCTGATTAATTAAAGTTCACCAAGAATGGAGAGGATATACTTTCATCAGTGAACTTTGGTGATCCAGCAAAACTGGAATGGATTTTGGTATTTGTTAGCAAATGTTTTCGATCCTGGACCAAATCCATTCCAGGTTTGCTGGATCACCCATGTTCACTGATTAAACTGTATCTTTTCCAGTCTTGAAGAGCTTTAAAAAACTAGGCCCGCTTTTTGCACTACAACAAAAAAATCATTGGTAGATATGAATACAAAGCGCCCCCTGCACTGCAAGAGGCGGCAGCAGAATTCCCCTTTTTTGAGATGAACAGGGTACATTTTTATGCATCTACAATCATATACCTCAACAGTGTTGAAATCTCTATCTGCTATGGACTGAAAAAAACCTCTGGATAGCCTACTCTCAAAGGGTAATCCCCCCTTTCATTTATTCCACCAGGAGAAAGGTCTTGTTAAATGGTACAACCGTTTTCTTTATAAAGTTGATGCGCATATTCCCACATCTTTTTCCAGGGCATGGACAGCTCTCACCTAGGCCATGTATAGAGAGATGACCCTTAGGGTGTACCACCAGGTATATATATCTCTACACCACACATATGTTATCGCTTTGAACCCCTCTGCAAAGTGGCCCAAATGTACACATGAACGAGCAGATTTATACCATGACTTTTGGAACTGCCCAAAAATAAAACGATTCTGGCGCTCATTGTCACATTACATCACTTCCTATTTAGTCTATGTACATTTGACCCCTGAATAGGCATATTTGATTTACATGGAGTGTGAATAACTAGGGGAAGTCAAAATCTGTTATCCGTTATCTCTTTAGTGGCTAACAAAAAAATTTTGCATTAATGGCTCGATCCTGATCAACTTACACTCCGGCTCTTTAAAGAAAAGTTTGAACATGTTTTTCGAATGGCTTGAATAGAGCAGGAGAAAGAAGCCAAGGTCTCAAAACTTTTGAGATATGGGAGTCATATATAGAGACCCAAACTCCCTCAATAAAACGTCAGATAATAAAAACCATTGAACATACATCATGAGATACTTGAGATCATGAGATACTAAGAATGTTATGACAACATTTATTCTGTTTAAAAGAATGTTTATATTCCTTTAAACAGCATAATAATGTTTCCACACATTTTTGTAACCTTATTTTGTAAATTGTCAAATACATCCTTAAATAAAAATATTTAAAAAAAGGCCCAAAGTCTGAAGCCCAGGAAGTAAGCAGTACATCTGTATTCAGGAGGACATAACATAACACCCTAACTTTTAAAGGAGGAAAGGATTTTAAAAAAATGGAATGCAAACAACTGGATAATTGAGTAGTCCTCTAAAAATCTAGTTTATATTGTGAGTGTAAGGAAGGGGCATCCTCTATTCCTGGTGGGAAAGATAGGTTTCACCTTATTGATAAAAGTGGAATTAGAAAGGGTGAAAGGACGGGGTTGATTAAAGTTTTTGCAGATGGTCCATGTAGGAAGGATAGTGGGAAGAAGTTTAAGCCCTGGGCAATGTGACAGAAGCAGTCAAGGCCAGGAGTGTAATAAGGTTTTAATAAATGACTGTTCAATAGATTTCATTGCTAAACTCACAAAACCCCAACCAAATGTATAGCAGGATAGCAAGGTGCAAAGTTCAGAATGCCCAGCCCTCCCATTCTTTTGAAATAGTGTGGTAGATGTGTTTTAAGTCTAGGGCCCTCATTCCCTCCACAAAAGGTAAAAGTATTAGAAAGTAGTGTTTTGAAAAAGCCTTGGAATTCTTTTTGGAAGGGTCTACAATAAATAGAGACAAAATGTTCATTTCACTTATATTAGTACAACCAAATCAAGAAAATGCAGATGCAGAGCATCTTTCCAGATACCAAGATACAGAAGTCAGCAGAGGGGGAAAATTTTGCTGATAAGTTTGAGATACATCATAGAGAATGAAGGTACCCAACTATTTAATGCTCCCAATTAAAGAGATATGGTTAAGCTTATTAAGGGATTAGTGATAAAAAAAATCAGATCACCTGTGTAAGGAGCAACCTTCTGATCGTAATTACATAATTAGTTAGGTTCACATAAGTCCATCAAGTTTAACCAATAGGAAAATTAACATATTCCAGATAAAATCCCTATAGACATTGGTTAATCCAAAGGAAGCTAAAAAAAAACCCGATTTAATTTGCTTTAACGCAAACAAATTCCTTCCTGATCTCGTAGGCAATCAAATGTAATTATGTGTTTCTAGAAAAGCATCAAGCTTTTTCTTGGAGCAATCTATAGAAGTTGCTGAAACTACTTCCAGAGGGAACCTATTTCAATTTTTCACAGACCTTACTGGGAAGAATCCCTTACTTATCTGGAGATTACATTTCTTTTTCTCCAGACTCCAAGCATGCCCCCTTGTTCTTTGTAATGATCCTAAAGTGAAAAATTGGGAAGAGAGTTTTCTATATGGACTATTTATATATTTATTTAGGATGAATAGATTCAGTTTAGCTTATCTTTTCTTCCCATATAAACTCCTCCATTCCATTCATTAAGTTTAGTTGCCCTTTTCTGCATTCTCTGCAATTCCATAATATCCTCTTTGTGAGCTGGTGCCCAAAACTGGACTGCATATTCCAGATGTGGTCTGACCAATGCTTTGTACAGTGCAGGAATATGTATCGATCTCTGCAGTCTACTCCTTTTTTAATACAAGAAAGTACTTTGCTAGCTTTAGATATTGCAGCTTGGCATTGCATGCTATTATTAAAGGTGCGTACACACTTCCAATTTTTATCGTTCCAATCGAACGACGAACGATCGATTGGGCAAAAAATCGTTCGTAAAAAAGTAACCAACGACGCCGACGAACGAGGAAAATTGTTGGAAACGAACGACCGGCCCGGCGGATCGGATTGGACGACGATCGTTGAACATCGTTCGTGTGTACGGTCGTTCGTTGATCGTCCATGTTCAGAGCATGCGTGATGAACGAACGTCCGTTCACTTTCCTGTCGTGCACATAGTTTCTCTATCGCTTAAATGATCGTATCTATTGTGTGTACAATATCTACGAACGATCGTGTCGTTACCTCTATGTGCAGGATCGGTGCTATACGATCGTTCATATATATCGTGCAGGAACGTTCGTCGTTCGTTTTCCGACGATAATAATTGGAAGTGTGTACGTAGCTTAAGTCTATGATCTATCATCATACCCCCTAATCCTTTTCCATTTTTGACTCCCCCAAATGTATTCATCCTAGACAGTATGAAGCATGCATGTTGTTAGCCAGGTGTCCATTCAAACAGTACATCAAGGTCTGCTTGTATTATAGATTAATGTATTATTTTATTTTATTATTGTAATATAGATTATAGACCATTCAGAGTATCAATCATTAACCTCTACTTTCTGGATGACCACTATGTGGAATGCCAGTGAAATCCAGAAAGGAGTGGATGGATCTTGGTAAGGGCTCCAAGGTCAAGTTAAATATTATTGGCCAAAAGGGATATCCCTGTCACATTCCAAAAATGAAATTGAAGGAAATGGCTCAGATATAGCTCCAATAACTCGACATTGGGTGTGGCTAGGAGAAAAAAGTAAGGTCCCTAGACGAGAAGTCCATGACTTGCCACATGCCCTCCAGCTGATGCTCTCTTCAGTTTGCTCTAACTCAGAGAAGTGACCCTCCATTGTGGGCAAGATATGTCTATGTTTTGATTGAGAACAAAAGTAACAAAGACCCTGTCTAAAATCTTCCAGCTGCACCAGAGCCTGCTCCGAATATACTGTTACTGTATACTGTTCTTTTTTCAAATATCTTATTGAGTTTGCAAGAGAAGTTAACACATATAATTTTCGTAAAGTGACAAAATGAAACGTAAAAGCAAATAATAGCAAATAATCAATAGAAAAAGACCTGGGTGATGCAAACCGTCATACCCTTAGCATGATAGGCATAACTAAAAATAACTCATACCAAACACAAAGGTAAACAAAGGAAAGGGGACAGGGGGTGGGGGTGTGTATGGTAGGAGACAAGGGAGGAAAGGAAGGCAACGTTTAGGAAGTTAATTCTAAAAGTGACATCACAATAAATGAAATCACAATAACAAAACAAGCTGTGAAATATTTTGCCTATCAGCCAAAATAGCTGTAAGCTTTTCATTAGTACAAATACCTCTCATACAATCTTTCACTTTACTAAAACATAGCGGTGGGGACTAGGGATGAGCGAGAAGGCCTCTGACAGTCTCGCGAAAATTTCCTCAAACTTCTGATGGGTCCGTGAAATTTTGGCAAACCAATTTTGCGAATTCCATTAAAGTCAATAGACCGACTAAACATTATTAGCAAAGCCCCTATACATGTTAGAATCACCAAATTTGCTAGGTATGTGTAGGAGAACAGTGGCAACAAGGGACAATACAAAAGTTCCAAAAGACCGTGGGGCTTTCCAGAAAATGTCAGGTAAAGTGACAGCAGGCAAATAGGGTTCTTGCGTGATGGACAGCGTACAGAAGGCAGCATAAACAGAACATTGAGAAAGGGTGGTGCTACGTGTGAACTCAACCCACTAGCAGCAGTCTCTGCTGTCAAAAAAGCAGGAGACCGCATTGCTAGCTGGCAGTATGACCTGGATGGCGTGTTGGGAATGCCATCCATAAAGTTGTGGAGAAGTAGCGTGGTGACATTAGGCAAAAGAATGGAGGACCAGAGACGGAGCGTGGGTCAGCGAGAGCAGTAGCAGTGTCTGGCCACTGGTCAGCTATCACCAGGGAGACCGCATTGGTAAGTGTGTGAGCTGGGTGTAGTGCATCATCAATGCCACCCAGAAGTGTGTGAAACAATTTTTGTGAATGGAATACTGACAGGCCGCAGCAGCAGGAGGCGGTGGGTCCTGAGACAGAGTGTGGACCGCATTGGTAACTGGCATTTAGAGCTGGGTGTAGTGCATCATCAATGCCACCCAGAAGTGTGTAATACAATTTTAGTGAATAGAGTACTGACAGGCAGCAGCAACAGCAGGAGGAGGAGGCGGTGGGTCCTGAGAAGGAGCAGGGACCACATTGATAACTGGCATCTAGAGCTGGGTGTAGTCCATCGTCAGAAATTTACCTGTACTAAACGGTCTTCTTTGATAAATAGGAACAGGTATCAAACACTAAAATATCTGTATTGGGGCTCCCCGATGTTTGCTATCCTGCCTATCCTGGCTGACATTTATTTGCATTAATTTAATTACCATTTCTATATGGAGTCCACTTCTGGTGAACGTTTTCTGAGATGTATTATTGGGAAGACTATCAAAATTACAACCATTATTGGAAGATTTTAAAGATTCAAAGACTTGGTGTTCAGGTAGATCACACTGTTCTGAAGTCAAGGATTTGAAGACTGGTGAAGCTGTGTGAGGAGAAAGGCTGTTTATTAGGCAAAATGTTCTAAATGTGGAACCACTAGAAGACTCAAGAGGCTAAGAGGTTGAAAGAGAGACAATAGAAGAAAGATTCTGCATCTCCAGCACCAAAGGGTCTTGAGCTTGGGAGCTTCTGGCCTGAACATATGTCGCTATGGGAAACTATGTTGGCTGCAGGTGAGCACAACAAATCATGTTTACCTCTTTGACATCCTAACCATGGGACCAGGGGTCTTTAAAAATGGTCTCCAAGTGGTGCTTGAAGACAAAGGCATCCTAAAAGCCACCCATGCCTGTCGTTGGCTCGGAGATATTTTGTCCCACCAATATGGTATGTTTTTGAACAATGTTTTTGATACACAGGTGGATGATGTGTACTTGTTTTCCATGAAGACTGGTGGTTTTCTTCCTCATGGAACATTTACTATGAAGGAATCTTTGACTCGGTATCTAAATATGCTGTCTGCACAAGTACATTTCTTGAATATCAAACAAACATTAATGGAGAAAAATCCTAATATGTGTTCCGACAGTCCATTCTCTGCTACTTTGCTGAAAGTGTTGGCTCTGGAAGTATCGCACCACTTAGATTTGCGTCAAGCTATGTTGGATAACATGCTCGCTGACTTTACATTGTTAGTTGACAGCTATCTTAATGCTCCTCGCCTAGCAAAAGCAGATGCTTTATCTGTGACTGAGAACTAATGCTCTGAGCTTCCCAAACAAAAGAGCAGTTTTGTGTCCTACAGCAAAAGAGAAGAGAAAAGGCTTTAAAAGAATATGATGTTACCAGCCATGGATTCCTTGTGAGATAGGAGAAAAAAAAAGCCATGATCTCTAAATTGGTCATTCCTAAAATAAGAGTGGTGCTAGGAGACGCCTTAGCACATACACACGTTCCCCTCTTTGTTTTGAGAACCACAGAACATTATAATATTTGGTTCTCTCATGTATCAGCTTACTGGTAGGATTTATAACAAACAATTAACATTTGAAAGGAAGAGAACACTCTAATGATACAGTTGTATGTCTGCCTAAATACTTCAGAAAGTTTTGGCTGGAGTTTATTTTGTTGTTTTTTTTTTTATTAGTACATTTATATGTGGGGAAAATTAAGCACAGTTTTGGCTAATTAATTAAGCACACATATTGGGTATTTTGTACAATACTGTACATTTGTCCATTTCAAAAATAAATTGCTAATGTAGTTGAAAAAAAAATATCTCTATTTATTTTAAAGTAGGCCAGAAATTTCACTGTACCAAACATTCTTCTTTGTGAAATAGGAATAGGTTTCAAACACTAAAATATCTGTATTTATTTTAAAGTATGACAGAAATTTCACTGTACCAAACTGTCTTCTTTAGTAAATAGGAACAGGTATCAAACACTAAAATATCTGTATTTATTTTAAAGTAGCACACACATTTCACTGTACCAAACAGTCTTCTTTGGTAAATGGGAACAGGTATCAAACACTAAAATATCTGTATTTATTTTACAGTAGCACAGAATCTTCACTGTACCAAGCAGTCTTTTTTGGTAAATAGGAACAGGTATCAAACACTGACATATCTTTATTTGTTTTAAAGTATCACCGAAATTTCATTGTACCAAACTGTCTTCTTTAGTAAATAGGAACAGGTATCAAACACAAAAATATCTGTATTTATTTTACAGTAGCACAGAAATTTCACTGTACCAAGCGGCCTTCTTTCGTAAAAAGGAACAGGTATCAAACACTGAAATATCTGCATTTATTTTACAGTGGGCCAGAAATTTAACTGTACCAAATGGTTTTCTTTGGTAAATAGGAACCGGTATCAAACACTGAAATATCTGTATTTATTTTACAGTAGGCCAGAAATTTAACTGTACCAAACAGTCTCCTTTGGTAAATAGGAACTGCAAATGATTTTATTTAGCTTTAGTGAATGTACAGTTTGAAGAAAGATGAATAACAGTGTCTTCACTAATACACAATATAGAATACACTAAATGTGTGAAATTTGTCTGCGTTACCACCCCCTGCTTTTTCCCTTGTTAGTTCTGCGAGAACACGACCTCATGATGAATTACAAGGCCGTTCTCGTTTACATGTTCGGCAAGCGAGAAAGGCCCGATTTGCTGCGAGATCGAATTTAAAAATTTTGCTCACCCATTCCTAGTGGGGACTTTCAGAATCTCACAATTGTTAATTTAGCAGCACAAAAATATATGAGAAAAAAGAGTACTCTTCCAATGCCTCAAAAAGAAGGGCTTGTCCTGGGTCAGGATGTAACTGAAGATAGAGAATAAGAGTTTGCATAATGATAAATCACAGCCCAGAAACACTGCAGATGTGGATGTCAAACTTTTGTGATATTGGGTAGCAACTGCTCCGCAGCCATAAAAGCAAAGAGAAGAGGAGTTCAGAAAGAATTTAGAAATCTTTGAGGGCGAATAATATAATTGGGATAAGACCTTATAGGACTTCTCGAGAAAAGAAACTTTAATAGATCCATGACCAACCCTTGACCAAATCTGTATCCATTCCTCATCCAAGTTGGCTTGAGAAAATTTCTGCTCCCATGCCTGTGAGTAAGAAAGCTTGGCTGTGTGGTAAGACAATAGCAAAGATAAATATATTGAGCATATGAGGCCTTACACATGAAGATCATCTTGATAGGCTGGTTCAAACTTTATGGGATGTTATGGGAAAGGTTTATTACAGATAAGGGATTCTACATAATGTCTAAGTTGTAAGTATGGAAAGAATTCCGTTCAGAGGATATTTTTGGAATCAACTTTGAAACAACTGAATAGAAATCACTTCCTGGGCTGACAGTAGGAAGTGAGAAGAGAGTCAGTCAAGGGTAAAAAGAAACCCATAGGTCGTGCTGAGAGAGGAATCCAGAGTAATGTTGAAACTGATACTGGGTAATCAGCGATACAAAGGTACACCCAAAAGGGTGGCAGACAAAACATGCAACTTTGCCAATAGGGTTATTTGTACTGCCTGATAATACTTCCTGATATTAAAAACATCTTCATAGAAACCATTTCTGGGAATACCCCAGGACTTCTAGCACTTGCTTGGGAGCCCTCTGCAAATTTAAAGTCCTGGAGCATAGCAACCTTGTTTCTTTTGAACATCTTGTGATCTGGTTATGTTTATAACTTTGTTTATTACCGTCTCGTTTGGAAGGAATGGACGCTATTTCTGAACAAACTGTATGGGCCTGATTGAGTCTGGAGAAGATAGAAGGCTATCATGGGAGAACCTAGAATGGATCTGGACAGCATTTAAAATTTTTGCCAACTAACGGCAGATGGTTTTGAAGAAATCTTTTTCAGTTTTGCAGGATCCCCAAGGTTCTCCCATTATAGTCTGCCTTCCCCCAGTTTTGGAGAGATTTGATGAATCAGACCTTATGTTCTATATGTCTAATTCAGACCTCTGAATATTCTTTAGAGGGGAAAGCCTTTACATATTCATCTCTGTCCCATATTACTTAGGACCTAAAGGATGAGGTAGTAAAAATCACCGGCCCTTCCTGCCTCTCCTCTGGGCTGCATGGAAAGAGTACGGGGAAGAAATATGATGGCAGCCCAGTCCTCTCTCTCTTGGTCTTCCGATGGCCATGGTGCCATCTTATCTCCTGGTGTCAGGCCAGGTCCAGGAGTGTTGTGGCTGTATTAGGTGAAAATTGTCCCAATTTCATGAGGATGAGGGTTCTTTCTTGCCTAATATTTCTGCCTAATGCTGATTAGGTCAGGGTGAAAATCGGTGTAATGCGAAGATCTCAATGATGTTTAAGAGCCACACTGTATTGCAGCTTTGCCCAACCACACACATACTCAAACCTGATTTAATGCTCTCCAAGAAAAGATAGACTAACATGGGAAAACCTGGGTAATCCAGCAAACCTGGAAATATTTTTTTTCAAACTAATTTGCTATTAGCAAATATTTTCAGGCCCTAAATGTGGAAAAGGTTGCCAACTCCTTGTCTAAGTAATGATGGCTTTTAGAGCTCCATGGCCATAAATGGTTTTATTATCCTGTCAGGTTGTGTAGCCCATTGAAATTTAGTTTTTATTAAAATACTATCAATTACTTCTGAATTCTTGTGATTAATTGAATAAAAATAATTGATATTGATCATTCAGGTCAAAACATTTCCAGTGATCATACAAGTACCTGACATGTTTTTGAGTCTTGATTAATTACTGTCCAAATTTGAAGCGTGCGCTTATACACTTATCTTCATTTTTCTCAATCTGAGCCATACATCATCTCGAGTTGCAGTACCGTACAGTACAGTGTGCAGTGTTTTTCAATTGTTGGTTGACTTTATATCAAACCAGTAATTCAAACTGAATATCAATCAAACTAAAGCTGATTCACATAGTTCTAAAATAAGATTTGCTTTAAATTGTACCTTGACTTTTGTGGACCTCAGGACCACTGACTGGCTAAATGAAAGACATAGAAATTGATAGTGTTCTTGTGCTGCTGCAAATCTGGGAAATTGTTGGAAATTTGGATGAAATGATAAGTCTATATATCACAGAGAGGAGAGTGGAATATTGTGCTTCCATTTTGAGTTATTTAACATCTCAACATGTCGAGCTTTTCAAACTGAGGTAGCATCCTGTTTTTGTCTTACCTCAATATTGTGACAACTAATACCCCTTATCCTTTTGGCATATGGAATTGCCTTTTTCTGAGTTTTTTTTCTGAGCTCAATTTGAAATAAGGTGTTTTTTCTCTGAGAAGGGATTGCTTGGCTGGCAGTCTTTTGAATTTCCTTTGGTGTCCCTTGAAAGTGGTGATTGATCATGGGTCTCTAGGATCTTCTCTGCCCAGATATGTGAGTAGAACCTAAATCTGGATACTACTATGCCTGGGTGGGAGCGCCCTCAAAGGACTTCTGTTTTTCTGATAGGTCTTGTTTTTTGTAAGGTTGGCTGTTTACTTCTCGATTTTCCTCTATATTCTTTTACAGTGAAAATCTTTACTGTTACCTTATCCATTACCATTCTGGAATAAACCTCCACTTTGCTTTCTGGGCCAGTGTATGAAATTCTGAGGTTTCATGATATCTGACTCAAGTAAATAATAATACTCATATGATACTGGTCATGTCAATATAAAATGAATTGCATCTCTGTGTCTGCACAGCTGAGAGTACATTCTGCAAACATGTATGCCATTTCTGCAATAAAAAGCCTGCATGCTTGCAATGTTTTTTTCCACTTTAAAACAGTTTAGAGTTGCACTTTACATTTAACAAATTCTTGTGCTGATGACACCATGTAATATTTTCAATCTGCATTCTTCACAATAACAAGTGGCCCACAAAATCTAAAAACTCAAAATACATATGTAAAGAATACTCTTTATTTTGTCTTTTAGCTACCAGAAGTGTAGCCTCATGATGTTGCAATCTTGACAATCTGCCATTTTCACCATGTTATGTACGTTTCATTTATATCTGTAATAGTCAAACATACACAATATGGGCCCTCTTGTTGGTAAATGTGTACTTGTAAACTAAACTGTATGTAGAACAATTGTGGCTATTTAGCACCATCTAGTGTTTAATTACAAAACAAAACTTTAGAAATAAAGGAAGCTGTATTTACTGGGTTTTGGTGAATGTAAACAGTGTCACTATCTGATATATCTTTATCCCAATATGCAAATCTATAGTAGAAAACTTCATCCTGGATCACTTCCAGAAATTGCTCCCTACTACAATAATCCCTTATTATTATTCTTATTGTTTTTATTAATAAACAGGATTTATATAGTGCCAACATATTACACAGCACTGTGCATTAAATAGGGGTTGCAAATGACAAATGAATACAGATCGTGACACTGGAGGCGAGGATTAGTTGTTAGACTCAGTAAATCTTTCATGATAATTAATCAACCTGTTGAGGAAACCACTTGGGCGAATAGTAAAATATCATTAATACTGCAAAACAAGTTCAATGTTACAAATTACTACTAACTATACCATAACTTGGATAAATAAAACCTTAACAGACAGATAAGAGATAAAAATGTTATTAACTTAAAATTTTTGAAGCTCTAACATATTGTCCAACATTGTAGAATCTTTGTTAGCTAGGAGCTAGAAGACCTTGTTTTGCATGCCAGTCTGACCTTTGGAGCTGAGCCCAGTCATCTTTTACTTCTTTTTAATGATATTACACCTTGACTGGCAAATGAGAAGCTCCGAATGGAATGGTTAAAGCACAGGTTTGGGAACAGTAGTTAGCCTTGAATGTGAGTATGCTGACCCCCCTGTATTAAAGTAAAGAGGAGGTTTTGATGCCTGCTTTGTAATAGTAAAAAATAATACGTTTTGTAATAGTTGACAGTTTTACCTCCTTAAGGTTAAACTTTTGTGGCCATAATATACATAACAAACCAAAAGTATGTTTTCCTGCAATCTTCTTGGCTTTTGTACCTGACCAAATCTAATTTTCACAAAATTGACCTGATTTATTTAGGATTTCCAAACTAGAGAAGATAGACTATCATGGAAGAACCTGGGTGATCCAGCAAACCTGGAATAAATTTGGAATAGAAGAAATGGAAGGTTCTCCCATCTATATTATCCAGTCTTGAAGAAGTTTAAAATATCAGGCCCAGTGTCTAAGCAAAGAACACTGATAAATTGAGCATCAACCATTTTGAGATGTAAGGGGATTGTAAACAGCATTATTTTTCTTGTTTGTAAGTCATAGTTGATATTTTTTTCACTCTTCCATTCTAAATTAGATATAAGAAAAGAAGGACCTGACAGGTCATTATGGGTAACACATTTAGAGATTGAGAAAGCCCTTACTCAGGGCCTGTATGTGTCAATAGGTTTTCACCCAAGACAATCATAAATGTTTATCTTAGATTTAGATTCTCATAAATAAAGTCCATTGTGAAGCAGAGAATGATTTACTTGACAATAGACTGTCCAAAGATGTCAGGAGTCTATACAGTGCGCAATATTCTTTTTCATCTTACATATACAGTTAAATTTATACACCCGGTAAATCTATTAAACTGACCCGCAGGTGTGACAGGATCAATTTCAGGTCGATCCTTTAGTTTACCATCTTTGCTGTAGTATATGATTTGACCACTAGTGGGCAAACAAAGTCAATTTACACCTATTCTTTTGGAATATGCTGGCAAAAGCACCTGGCAAAAAAAAACCTAATTTAAATTTAAGCAATAATGCTGCTGTGTTATTATTATTATTATTATTATTATTATTATTAATAACCACCTGGGCGTTACACTGATGTCTAGATTTCTGTACCAAAAGCGTTACAGGTTTTCATGAAATTTTTTTTTTTAAATTGTAGACCTGTAACTTACAGAAATATGTCCGAATAGGGGTCTAGTAGATATAATGAATATAAAAAATGTTTGAAACACACAATCATGTAAAAAAAAAAAAAAATTACTTTTAATAAAATTAAAGGAAAAACACAAAATTCAGCTTAAACAAGAATACATAAATAAATGAAAAATACTGAAAATGCGATAATTCGGTATACTGTATAGTAATATATTTTTCTAAAACACCTCCCTAGTGTCCGTCACATACCTATAGACAAAACCACATAAATATATTTTCTATTATTTTGTATTGGATTGGATACAGGACTTTGTATTCAATCCAATACAAAATGTTTGAATGAGTTTCAATTTGAATTTCCCGCACACGCGCCGACGTCATCGCGCACGCACGCAGGGAGAAGCCAGCCGGCTTTTTTTTCCTCCGCCGGCCGGCTTCTTGTTTCAGAGATCACCTGGCGCTGGAACGAGAACGACGCTGGATGATCAGCGGGACCAGGTAAGGGCGGAACACAAGATTCCGGCCGGCGGAACACAAGATGCCGGCCGGCATCTTACTGGTCCCGCTGGTATAGGAGAAGGCACCCGACGCTGGAGAGGGAGATCGACGCTGGAGGACGAAGCTGGAACACGGACACAACGCTGGATGAGCACAGCGGGACCAGGTAAGTGAGGATTTTAATGTAGGGAGAAAAGTTCGGGGTTAACGATAATTGCAACTTTTTTTAGTCTGGAAAAGTGCGGGCTTAACGGTTGGGAGGTTAATAATAATAATAATAAACAGTATTTATACAGTGCTATCATAATACGCATCACTATAGATAAGAACACTAACCTTTGTACATTCTGTTAAAAACAAAATTCTTTTTATTGTGATGGTTAACTTTAACAGTTGTTTATATGACATTAAAGTTTTTACAAGCCTGTTCTTCCATATTCAAGAAACAGATGATGTTAATTAGCCAGGGGACTCTGTTCATCTTTACTTGTAGTACAGTAAGCCTTTTACTCACCTGACTTTGTCCCTGACAGATCCTCAATGTCCAACCCACTGGGAGTGAGAACTGTTAAAGAATAAATGTACTAAACATACATACATATCCTACAAGAGATCAACCCACACAGCCGTCATCAGGATTTACCTTTTTCAGCATGTCAAGGCAGAGGTCATATGGGGACACTTCTGCTGCCCTAGCAGAGCAATCGAACGTCATCAGGGATTACCTATTCTCAGCCAGTCAGCACTAAAGGGGACTAGGAAAACCTTCCCATTAAAGTCAAGTCTTATTCTTTATATTTACCCATTCAAAGAATGAACAAATAATGTACCCTGTACTCCTTCCCCAAGGTGGGGCGGTGGACATCCAGGGATCCCCTTATTAAAGGGGGTTTCCAGATTCTAAATAAGTCCTGGGAAATTAGAATAAAACATTTGAAAAAGCCTATAAAAAAGGGTTTTAAACATTTATACACTTAAAAACACTTGTAAAAGCCTACATTAGTTTCTGCTGTGCAGAGGATTGTGAGCATATAAAATAAAATGATATTTTAGGCAGTTATACCAACAATATTTTAACAAAAAAATATGTAAACTAAAAAAATAAATATAATAAAAATATATAATTAAAATACATGTCTAGGAACTGTTCGACCTTCCAAGCCAATTATCTTGCAAATCATTTTACCTCTGTTCTCTGGCACTAATGGTTCTAATGGTTTTCAGATTACAGAAGGCGATGATGACATCCCCACCTTTTTCATATGATGATTAACACCTGGGCCCAAATGCTGCATCATGGGAGGAGATGATAGGCTCCCCTAAAAATGAATTTTGCAGTGGTCTATAAAGAAGAAAGAACGCTTGGGGAGAGCTGCAGACAGAAGTACAAAATGCAAAGTCGGGGGAGGGGGTATGAGGTTATGCCTATACATTTCAGCTGCTTTGTCCTGAATAAGCAAGGTGACAGTTTATCTTTACCAATCAAATATTACCATTAAAACCAAAAACACACATAGGAAATCTTAGAAAAAACAAAGATATGTTTTTGTGGTGTGGAAAGTACAGTATAACAATGTACTAGTAGAGAAGTTACAGAGAGTCTCATGTATATTATTTTCTTTTTTTTATTTTTATCAGTTGTGCATTCCTAACTGATATACCTAGGACATACTGTATCCTGGAAAGATTGACTCATTACAAAATGTTACATATTAAAGATTAAAAAGGGGTGAAGTTCAACAAGTGTAATAATAAACTGCACTCAATACATGTCTATATGTGTATGCTGGTAGTGTAGCTGTGGGTGCAGTAAAAGTGGCATTAAACCCTCCCTCATAAACATCCTTTTTTTTCTTTAAGTACACTAATTTATCTCAATCCCTGTAGTAATTTATTTCAAATATTTCCCAAACATATTTTTCCTGCCAGCACATCAAATATAGTCCTGGCCAGGAGTGATTGTATTGGTTACGCTGGGGCTCCAGGGGTCAAAGCAAATCAAAGTAGCTACCAATATGTTTTTCTGCTAATAAAATGTTCATATATCATGCAACAAATGGTTGGTTGCGCATAATATTGGGAGCTTAGTGACAAAATTTGTACAGGTTGACAATCAAAAACCTGGATCGAAATTCCAGATTTTTTTTTATACTTACCTCCACACACATGCCAGCCTTCCTCCCGCAGCACCCGTGGACATCTGGCACAGTTCCAGGGAGCAGGCAACAGGGATGTTCCAACGTGTATTTAGTTTAGCAAGCAAGACCTAACAGCTGTTTCTGCAGAACAGTGCCATCAAAACATTAGTGGCCAGTGTACTACAGTCCCTGTATTGAAAATGTGATCCGAAATTCATCCTGGAAAACTGAAAGAACCAGATTATCGATGGCTGGATTTTTGATTGTCAACCTGTACTTTATTATAGGCTTCCCAAGTTTTCCTTGCTCTTAGGAGGCCGAAGACTAAGTAGTAGACAGTTTGCGGTGAATGTTGGTTTATTATTTTCTCTAGACATCCTTTACAACCTGTGGTATGAGACTACTAATAGGACTATACAATGAAGCATGGCCTCTGAACATATCTGCAGTGACCACAGTAAAGCTGACCTCCTAGAACAGCAAATTGTCAGTTATTCAGATATTACTTTATGTAAACTCAAAAAATATAAATATAAATGTACATTGTTTATTGCAACACTTGATTTTCATTGTCCTTTTCTTTTGAAATACCAGGTGATCACCACCCTGTCCTTTCAACCCCCTGAACCCTCATCCTTTCCCCTTAGTTGCCTGTTAACTATTTACAATGATGCTCCTTAGGGCCTGCTCCATGAGAGAGCACCTTGTTAGACAAGATGCTTGCCATTTCTATATTATGTTACGTTATTAAGTTATATTATTTCCAGATGCCTCTTTCCTTTTTTTAGGTGACGGACATTTACTCTATGAGATTGAACTCTATGAGATTGAACTCTTTGAGATACAAGGACTGTGCTGTTGTACTAATGTTCATATTACTGCCTTCCCATCACTTTTCCTCTGTACAATTGTTATTTGGCAAAACACCCTCTTCCTACTCACCCTTTTTCTTTATTGTATTCAATGTTTACATCTTTTTTTCTTTTTGTTATGTATATTTTGTGAAAAATGTAATAAAAATACAATTTCAAAAGACCAAGTGATCTCAGCAGATGTCCATGTAGACACATGTTGTGCTGGTATTCCCCATAGTTAGTTTTTGACCATGTCATCCCAGCTGTTTTGAATGACAGCAGCTCCAAACAGCAGCCTCATGTCTGAAGAGCAGTGCAAAAAACAGGTGTCAGTTTTTATTACCCCTACCCCTAGCCCTAGGATCACTAGGATATATTGCGAAAATTCTCATTACAAGGGAACAACTATAAATATGGGAAAACTGTCTTATAGAGGAAATGTGGTAATGCCTTTTATTTGCATGTTAAATGAAGCGCCTATGCTTGGTATGATTTTATAGGCTAACTTTGAAGGTTACTTTAATGTAACAGCCCTAATGACTGTTACTGAATACAGTGTCCTTGCTGTTACACTCCTACCGTATGTGTGTTTAAATAACATGCAAATTTACAATAGTTTTATGTGTAGTAAATACCTGCCAAGAAGCAAAGCAAGGCATGTCCTTATTTGCCTGGCAATTGAGGCCATACTAGGTAACAAAGGGCAGGGTTGGCACAATACCAAAATTATTCAGAGCGCCTGTCCTGTACTAGAGGTTTTTCAGCAGACACATGAGGTTCAATGTCAAGGGTGCAGAAAGCTCCATGGCTAAAACTGTCCCTATTAAAGATTATAGTCAGGTCAAGTAGGGTGCCTAGGACATAGAAGAACGTCCATACACGGACCAACTAAAGGTGTGTAGAGGATGTCAATGAAAGAGCACATTGAACTTTTTAAATCACCACAAAAATGTTTAAAAAAAAGTTACCAGAGCAAATAAAAGTGGTGAGTTACATTTACAAAGAACAAAAACAGAACTATATTAGCGTGTATAACAAATGTAGTAATACTATGAAAGTGTCCATATGTAAATTATTCCAGTCTTTGCAGAGAGGTTGAGAGTATTTAAATTGCTTAAGGATTGCTTGTGTGTATGGCCAATTTTAGAGACAGAACAGTGCTCCTATAGTACTTTGCCAAGACCCTCAGTGTAAGATCTTATACTCTTAATAAAATCTACTATATAAGGTGCAGAAGTGGAAGTGGGATATATTTGCCCAGGATTCCTCTTTTATGTGAGGTATATTTGCCCAAGATTCATCTCCTGTGTGAAGTAGCAGGAAGACTCTCACCTGTGAGATAATTAATGAAGAAGCACTGAGGGTGGGGATATACCATAGTGCAAGGAGCTCAGTCAGGAGCTTAACTTAGAGAGACACAGACAGGGGTCTGTGCGGGCCCAGTTTGGGTTGGAGAGACACAGACAGGGTTGTGTGTCAGTGCAGCATAACTTGGAGAGACACAGACAGGGGTCTGTGCGGGCTCAGCTTGGCTTTGGAGAGACACAGACAGGGGACTGTGTGAGAGAGCTCTGTTTGGAGACACAGACAGTCGGTCTGTGAGGGAGCTCAGCTGAGAGTCTCAGAAAGTCAGTCTGGGTGAGTGAGCTAAAGAGTGAGCAGAAGGTTGCTGAAAGCTTGGTTTTGAGCTGACAGGGAGAAGCCCTTCAGCTGATAGACAGAGATGTCTTGATGTATAGTAAGTGCCGGACAGGCAAGGATTTTTTTGCTCTTTTGGTAATTTATCCACAGCCTTCAATAAAACTGGCTGCAAGCCAGCTTAAAGCTGATACCTTGGTGTGTGATCTGAGTTGGATGAACCAGACAAGTGTCCTTTGACCCCAGCAAAGGCGATCCTGAGTGTAACCCCTCACAATATATAAATCCAAGACGTAATAATATATTATGTTGTAGTTTACCATGTTTTACATGTAGTTGCTGCATTTTTATGTATTTTCAATTGATAATCCTGCCAGTAAGAGCCTTCCTGTCTAAGGTTGACAAGACTCACTTTCACCACTGTATCTTTAGAGAAGAAGTTTTGGTTTGGACTATTATCTCTACAATATAAAGTGTGTGTGTTTTATATGAAATGTCAATGGTTATTCCGCACTTCGAACATGGGCTGTGCAATGCAAACTGAAATGTATCCTCGTAAAGGGAAATACTTTTACAGTCTCTAGGATATGTGTTGAACTGGGATGTAGACAAACAGTCATGAGAAAAAAAGAACACTATTTTTAACTCTAAAGCTTTGTGCATCAGGACAGTACAAATTTATCTATCCCTTAGTAGGTCTTAGGTGAATACAACTTCAGATGAACACATGACGTATTACCCAGTGTTAGTACTTGTTTAACAAAGACTTGATGTTTGTTATCTGACCTAAAAAGTTGTGTTCATCTTGGGTGAAAATCTTATTTCAGTGCGCAGTGGTCCACAATGTTGTTTGCAAATCTGCCCTGGTGGATTTATGAATGACGGAGTGGGAATGACCACTGTACGTTATTATGGAAGGGAGCACAGTAGTGTGCTGCTCGCTTATTGTCCCCCGTTCACCTTTCCATAGAACTGAACAGCACTGTTCCCACAGCACTCATTTGTTCCTCTCCAACTGGAAATGACCAGAAAATATAGTTTCCAGTGGCAGTAATCTGTTGTTGATCTGTTTAAACATGGTAAAGCAGAAGAGCATGCAATAAATAAATAAAGACACCCTTACCACTTCCTTATTTAGGAGTAACTGCCAGGTGCTGCTAATCAAATGCTTTTAATAATTGTTAATCAGCAAGTGTGACCACCTCTATAAAAGCAGAAAATTTCCAGCTTGCTATTCTGGAGCAATTGTTGCTGCCTGGTATTTGTAAGTGTAAAACATTCTAGATATTATACAATCTTACCAAGAGGAGACGTCACAACAAATTCACCCCAAAGTCAGACTGTGCAATGCTCAAAAAAACTGCAAAAGAACTACAGCTCAGTTAACCCCCCTAGCGTTCTAATTGTCATTTTTTGATGCAAAAAGTGATCCTATTTTTAGAAAATTTTGTTTATATTCTTAGGATTAACTCCCGGGTATAATTATTATATTTATTTATTATATTAGAGTCATAAATTATAAAATAATACATAATTATAAATCATTATTATAAAAAATAATGAAATATTAGCCCAAAACAATGTAATTTATCAAAAAAAACATTTTTTATCAAAAATTTCTTTCTGAAATTTTCCAAACAAGGGTGCAATATTATTGATAAATAATAATATAAATTATATGCAGATTTTAGAAAAAAAAATATTTACTTTTTTAGTAGACATCCCGGGTGTGGTAGATTTTAAAGCAGGGTGCTGCACAAAGCCCAACATCACAGTCAGGACAGTAGAACCTGATTTCTTTGCGTTTCTTCCTTCCTCTGTCATCGGTCTTTGAGCAGCAAACCACGCACATCCTTGTAGGTGCATATCCTTGTATGGATTCGGAAACTTGCAAAATGAAGTCTGAATGATTCACAGACCTCTGACTTTTTTTTTGTATAGAACATAGGCATTCCATAGGCACTGCTCAACTAGATGCCTGAAAATCTTCTTGAAATACTTCCTTTGCTGTTTCCTCATCTCTGGGTAGAATGTCATGGCTTGGTCAGCTCTGTTGACACCTCCCATGGTGTTATTGTAGTCAATCACCACCTGTGGCTTCATCACTTCTTTCCCACATTTTGTGTGTACCAGAACGGTGGAGGCATCATGGACAGTACTGATCAGGCACACATCTTTCTTGTCACGCCATCTTAGGGCCATCATCTTGCCTTTCTGGCAGGCAACAATTTCTCCTGTCTTCAGCTTCCCTTTTGCAAACAGTGCTGGCAGGTTGCGCCGGTTAGCCCTAACGGTTCCATAGGCATCTGTTCTGTGTCGCAGAAGGAACTCATGAAGCTCAGGAGAGGTGTAAAAATTGTCAGTTGTGACACAATAGCCCTGACCTAGCAATGGCTCAATGAGGGATAGCACTGAAGATGTGGCCAATCCGTAATGGCTGTACCTGGGGTTGAACTGTGTCCCTTTTCCAGTGTATAGCACCGTATTCCAGATGTAGCCAGATGAAGATTCACACAGCATATAGGTCTTCACGCCAAATCGTGCCCTCTTTGACGCAATGTACTGCACCCAGCTGAGCCTCCCCTTGTAAGCCATTAGACTATTAGATGTCAATGCTGACATCTCTTTCTGGCACATAGGTTTGCTGGAAATTTTGTACAATCATCTGAGACACTTCCCAAATTTTCATCGGTTTTGGTGCAGGATGGGTAGTTTCATCAAATTCTTCATTGTTTGCAAAGTGCAGGTACTTCATGATGAGGGAAAACGGTATTCTGGCATGACTGTGCCAAAGAATGGAGTGGCAATTATTTTATTCTTGGACCAGTACCACTTCTGCAGGGGTTTGCCCACAACTTCCTGCAGGATCACCAAGCCCAAAAACAGCCAAATGTCATCCTTGGTCACAGGTTCCCATTTTCTGCTACTTGCAAACCTCAGGTGTGGAGCACCTTGTTGTTGTCCAGCGTACCTGCATAAAACAAAAGAAAAAATGAATTTTAGGATATGTTCTTTTATAGTGTGAAGGTAATATGTTAGCAATCAAAGAGCAGCATATATGTTTGCATAAAAAAAAAGCAAAAAATTTCAAAAAGTTAGCAAACACAGAGCAGCATCCATGTTGGCAAAAAATTTCAAAAAGTTAGCAAACACAAGAGCGGCTTACCTGTTTGACTCCGCAACAATTTTTTCGATAACTTCATCGGTCAAAAACAACTTCAGGTATGCCAGGGAGATGTCGCATTCAGCCTCAGTTTTCATCCTAGGTGCGTCGGTGAATGGAAATCTTGGCAGTGCTGCCTGGTCCGCATCAAGGTCAATAGGACACCATGTGCGCACAGCACTGACCTCAGGTCCAGAATCGTCGCTCAGTTCACTTTCGCTGTCCGATGACAAATTTCCTGGTGAATCGCTCGATTCCACAAAGGACTCCAAATCGCTATCGCTGCGTTCGAATTCCTCCAAAACAGCGCTTGCGCAGGCGAGATGCCTTTTGGATGCCATGTGGTCTCCAGCAATAAGTCAGGAACAATCAAGGTCAAGGACAAAGTGATGAAATCAGGAAGTGATCAAAAAGTCATCAAAAGGTCAGATCAAGGTCAGGGCTAATAGTGGGCAAAATGTAAATCAGGGCACTGGGCAATGATGCTTGGTGCACTACAATATGTATTTATACTTTTATTATATATTTTGATGTGTTTTTACTGTAAAAAAAATTAAAAGCAGATTACATAGTAATCTGCTTTTAAATTTCCCGCCCCCAGAATCCATCACTCCACCGCATCACCCGGAAGATGTCGCACATCTTTCCGGGTGATGCGGTGGGGATGTCCCCCCCCTGCTCATTCCCCTGCTCGCATCTCCCGGAGGCTGATCTCTGGGTGATGCGGTAGGGGAGATCAGCCTCCGGGAGATGCCAGCAGGACAGCAGCGGGAGTAGATTCAGGGGGTGCTGCCAGCGGGAAATCTCCGCTGGTATCACCCTCTGGATTTACTATTGGTGATCGCATCTGCAGTTAGTTGCGATGCACCAAGCAGAAATCCTGCATGGTGCATGGCATCTAACTGCAGATGCGTGCATCGGGGTGGTGGGGACCCGGGCGGTATTTAAAAGCAGATTACTCGGTAATCTGCTTTTAAATTTCCCACCCGGCCACGTCCCTTGACGGAGAAGCGCCCCGCCATCACAGCGGGATCGTGAGATCACCGCTGGAGCGCGGGGATAAGGCAAGGGGGTCCCCCAAAGGTACCCCGAGTGTGACTCAGGGTTACCGCTTTTTGCAATTTTTCCCACCCCGAGTCACACTCGGGAATACCGCTAGGGGGGTTAATATAAAAAACTGAACAACTATGGCTTGTTTGGAAGGGTTGTTGGGAGAAAGCTTCTTCACTCTAAAAAGAATATGACAAAATGTCTTAAATATGCAAAGTTGCATTTGACAACAAGATTTCTGGAACAGTGTCCTTTGGCCAGACAAGACTGAAATAGAGATCTTTGGCTATAATACACAGCGCCACCTTTGGTGAAAACCAAGCGCAGCATTTCAGCACAAACATCTAATACCAAATGTCAAGCAAGATGGTGGAAGCATGATAACTGTTTTGCAGTGACAAGACCCAGGTACCTTGCAGTCATGAGTTGACAATGATCTCATATGTATACCAAGGTATTCTAGAGAATAAATGTGAGGCCTAAAACTTGGCTTGGAAGAAGGTCATACAACAGGACAATGATGCCAAGTACACCAGAAAACCTACTATGGAATGACTGGAAAGGGTAAAAATGATGTCATAGAAGGACACCATAATTTATCTAATTAGGGTACTAGTGTACATTAGCTGCCTCTGAGGTAAAGTACAGAAAATGTTAAGTCATGGTGATGTATTCATTACCTTTTATCGAAAGGCATTCAGGTTATGGTAACCTTAGAACTCAGATAAGGTTAATGTTTGCATTGAACTATACATATAATGTGCTACAACAGACATCCATTGATGGAAGGTAATAAAAGTTAATCTTGCAACATATGTATTCGAAGAAACATTTACAACCCTTCAAATATGCAGACTGGAATGCTAATTGCTGCAGGAATTTCACACCATGAACACCACTACCATTTGCATGATATCATTATTATTTAAAACAAAGTTGCATGCTGCAGAATTATTATTTTTTTCTTTTTACTAATTTTATTCAAGGATGTACCATTATACAGCAATATACATAAAGAAAAGAAAAAAAATGGTTAAAATAATACGTGGAAACAATGTATCAACAGTTCTTTAAAGAAATTAAACATTTGCAGTAACTTCAATACCACTTTTCTTCGATAACCACTGTGAGATCATTACCTAACATTCTTAGGGTATACCATGATGTATGCTCAAAGATTCCTATTATTTTTGTTTTATTAGGTGAGACTGAGTCTCTATATATGACTCTACACCAAGTGTTCACCTGACAGAGTATGGACATCAGAAACTGCACTTCTTCACAGGTAAGAGTTCTGTCTTCTCTTAGCTGACTTAGTCCAGAATTCTTGAGGTACAGAAGAAAGAGAGCATCATCATGACTCAAAAAAACACTTGCTAAGAAATAATAGCTTAAAGTTGTGACAGCTGAACTGAATAGATTTGGATTACATCAGAGCAATTTATCATGTGTATGGAAGGGTAGAAAAGCTTTCCAACTTGCTGTAGAATTTTGATCACACCTACTAACAAAAATGTGGAAACAAAAAGAAAAGGGTTCTGATGTATTCTGCTCACATAGGGAGATGCTTCCTCTGGAAGATACATTTCAGGAATTAAAGATAAGCATCAAGTTTAGGCCCCTTCAGAGACTTCAGAAGTTTAGACAAGTGTAATCAATCTGTTCTTCATCAACCACTGATGTCTATAGAGCTGTGATTGCTTTGTTACCAAGAAAAAGGCATCAGCATTGCTGTGTTCATGGAGGACATTTCCAGTGGATACTGAGGAAGAGGTCATAAAAAAAACAGCCATGAAGAAACTGATGACCATAGTTCTTGCTATGACCTGCTGATATGGCAGTGATATAGCACTATTCTACAAAAGCATGAAATGGCCTGCCATTTGTCCATCTCAGTGCAGAAAGGGGGAGCAATAAATGAGTAGTACTCTGCAAAAAAAGCAAGTAGTGTTATGATTTGAAAGTCTGGATAAGTGTATGATTTGAGAGTCTGGATTTATGATCTGCAACAGGTGACAAAGACAGCGTGCCTCTGGGTGAATGGATTCATTGCTTAGACTAGGAGATCATTGTCTGTTGTCTGCATTTTGTAAAGGCTGGAATATAGGGCATTTGCTATGAAAACAGCAGTTGTTAGTACAACACACAGTCAAAGCACTTAATTTACTTATCCGTTTACTAGGGGACAATGCAAATAAATTTATGATAAACAGTGCCAGGCAATTGGAAATATCTTTAGGTTCTGCTTCACTCTTAGGCAGGCAATTGTAGCATGAAAATCTGTGTGTACAGTGGGCCCTTGTCGTCGTTTATTGATCCATCCTGGCAGTTAAATAAAGGACCAACTTAGGATAATTGATGTCATTTTCTGATAAGGAAGATGCAGCAGGTTGCCCCTGGCTCATCCTTCCTCCTCCATTTGTCATAGACTTAGGTAAATTTTTGGTAACATTATCATTTTGGTAATGATAGAGCTTGCCCAAACCTTTTGGATACCATACACACAAAAGCTCCAGCTCCATTCTGTATGTACAATATTTTCATGTTTGTTTATTTAGTATATGTGAATAGCCAGTACTGTGGAAATTTCTCTCTATGGGTATCTTACCTGAATCAGTTGCAAATGCCTGCACAAGTCATCTTAGGAATTTTTTAACACTATCCATTCAAGTCCATAGAGGTGGCAGAGGTCACAAACTGCCCCCGGATGCTGCATTAACTGTCCAGAAAACCGCATGGAAATGCTGCCCCTTCCTGCCTCCTGTGAAATGAAGGACAATGAACAAACCTATTTGGTTCAGTGTTAACTCCTGAAAAAAACTCCCCATCTCTGTCTGAACAAGCCCTAAAGATTTTATATAAAAAGTAAGAAAAAAATAGAAAACTTTACTTTAAAATGTGCACGCAATAGGAAAAATAGACTCCCCCAGACCATAGCTTGACTACGAATGCTGGAGTGATCCAGCATATACTTTAAATATGAAAAATATCTACTTCTTAATGCACTTTTCATTAAAAGAAGTTTTTTTATGTGATACTTATCTGTTCCCTTTTTCCACTAACTGTTTTAATCTGAAGTAAACAGTTCACTGTTGCTAATTGTTTTCCAGCAGTCCTGATGTGACCTAGGGTCATCAAAGTTAAAATTGTACAGATACAAATGTATTTATAGTGAGCTGCAACATGAAACCCCATCAAAACTACCATGGCATTGAATCTTATTTTTCAGCATGCCAATTAGCAACTACATAAAAACAAATTAGAACATTTTAAAAAATGGTACACATGGGAGGGGCTATTGCCAGAACAAGCAAAATATAGAAACATTTACTTTTATGCATTTTTAAACATTGCTGGCCATTTTCTTGTTGACCAGCAGTTATAGCCAATAAAAGAGCTAGATTATCAGAGAGACACTTTTGTGCGCCAACCAGTCACATGGCTTTTTAGGGGTTTTATTACAAGGGAATTTATAAAAAAAAATACTGGCCTGTAATCTGCAAGCATGTTTATATTACTGATCTATCACCTCAACTCGAGGTCAAGCAGCATTAACAACTTGACAATGCTGCTGAGCCGTTTAAAAAGCCTTGTGGGCCAGATTTAGCCTGTACACCATAATTTGGGGACCCATGCTCTAAAACATAGCAGAACATACATACGTGTTTATCAAACACTATATAGACAATGCAGTTATACCCGCAAGACCACTGCAGGGTTTGTATTAATAGGCAAATGCAGCAAGCTAGCTGAACCATTCCTACAGTATGTAAGCCTGACGCCATAGAAGGCAATAGGTCGCTGTGATCGGAATGATGCAGGTAACTTCCTGTTTCCAGCTTTGGAGGGTGAACTCGGTTATTCAGCCATTGTAGATGGGTGGTTTGGTACAGCTGTCCACTGCAGCTGTGATGCTATTTAGTTTTCATGGTATTGTTTGGCTGCTGCCACTAACACATGGTTTAACCTTAATGGGGCTGTGGTGTTCTTTTAGCTAGGTGTCACTATTTTTAGAAAATCTAATACAATTTTTTTTTTTTTGCTTGTGTAGTTTTTTACATTACAGGGAATCCATATTAGTATGTATATTTCCATGTATAGTGCTGACATTTTGGGTACACCATTATTGTTACTTCCAACTCTCAAGAATTGGGTGGATAATTAAGGTCCGGAGGATATTTAGGGAACAGGAGCCACTCATGGGTCCTGTTTTACCAGGAAGTGGAAAGAGTACAAAGAGGGCCAATTTGTTATGGTGAGTAATTTGCTGCCTTCCGAATGCAGCAGTGTTCTACAAATTTAAGCTGATGTGAGAGAAGACGAAGTGTGATGTTTATTGTAAACTGTTGAACATGTCATTCTGTAACGTTAAATTCAAGATATGGCTCAAGTCTGGTGAGCTTTGTTGGAGTTTCTCCTTTGGAGTTCTAAAAAACAATTTCATTACTTCCTGGTGATTGCCCTTGATTACACTGTCAGTAGTGGAGGCACATTAAGCTGATACTCTGAAACCTACTCCCTCCATATCTTCACTTCCCTCCCACCTCCTCCCCTTCCCTACAAGCTTAATGCTTTCAGAACAACAGATAACCATGAAGTTGTGGTTTCTCTGCACAAACCTATAGGCTGGGCCTCTAGACTATGCCCTGTTGTATACTGTGTCACTGGTCTCCACCCATACAGACGTCACATCTGTATAGGGAAAGGTATAATTACAGCTGCCAAAGAGAAACAGTCAGAAGTGCAGAAAGAGAAGAAGAAGAAGAGAGAAAGAAAAAGAAGAAGAAGGGAAAGACCTGGTATATTTAAGGGAAGATCCAACAACTAAGCAAGATAAAAACATGTATTTCATTCCAGAGTTCTCCAAGGAAACATGGATCCTGCTAATCCTTTTGCTGGCACTTCTCACTTAGTGAGTTTAGCATTGTGTAATAATTAACCGTTTACACTTACATATTCCCTTTGAGTTAGCTTGCTTATTTTTTTAATGTTTTGACTGTGAAAATGTCTTTGTTATTTCATGTTGTACACTTTTCAGTTAGTACCCTAATGATAGAAGGCAACGCTTTGCTATAAGCTTCTGGGAGGGGTTCTCTCCTCCAGTGTTTGGGTTTGTGTTTGTCAATTTCTATCCCTATTTAATGTACAGCGCTATGTAATAAGTTGGCACTATATAAATACTGTTTATGATTATTTAATAATAATTATAATAATATAGGCAGCAATAATTCTTTTCTTCAGAACAAACTTTATGACAGGAGCTTTATACTAAAAAGAATAGTTCTTTATTTACCAAATACAAACAGGGCTGTGGGATAGGATTATAGGATTAGTATATTTATTGGTTTAAAGAGTTTTCTGAACTCATCTCTCTTTTGAAGCATTCAGTAAATAGTTTGTTTTTGACATATTGGTTACATTCTTGCTAAAGGAGGACAGCATTGTCTTATATAACAAAATATTATGTCACCAAGATTATTAGGATTTGTTTAATTTTAGGGAGAGAGCCAACCTGTTCCCCAGTATTTGCACAGGGGAGGGAGAGGCAATCTATTAAATCTAATGTATGTCTACTGTTGTTATTGCATCAACTGAGTAGAAAAATATCAGCCTCATAAACAGGGCTAACTGCCGGCGTCATTTTGTTATGATCCCTGTAATGTATACACAGGAGGTAATATTGGCACAATAGCTGCTGCTTCATGTAGTCTGAAAAAAGTGAAATGTGCATGACTATATTTGTTATTAGGAGTATATATATATATATATATATAATAGAAAAAAATGTATGAATAAACATTTTCTAGCTGTATCCTATGTGAACAATAGGTAAAGTGTTGATAAAAGCTGGATAAATCTTGGGCGAAAACATAAATAGACCCCACTGTGTACTGGAAAAGATCCTGACTGGCTGCTATAGGCAACTCTTTTAGATTGCAGCACACTTTATTCAATACATAAATAATACACAAATTTTCTGTTTCAATATTTTTATTAAGATTTAAAAAATTAGCGAACTACAAAAAGAGATTCAAAGTATTAACAAAACTGTAAATAGGTGTGTGACCACCTTTGTATAGTCAGTAAAGTGGGGAAAGGTTTCGTGCTAAAGCCTTATGTCTTGGCACTAGCTTACGCTTAGAGAAGAGAATCGCAGGGATAAAAAGTAAGGGGAGGGAAAAGTGAAAAAGAAACTGGAGTCCCACTGAACAGGGTAGAGTATTTAGAAAACGTAGGGGAAAAAAAGAATAAAACATACATTTTCAATAAACAGCCTCAGCAGATCTTACAATTGCCATTGAATTGGTCTAGTCCCTTAGAATAGTTAAAGCCCAAGTGAAGTCCAAATCTTTTTTTGGTAGGTTTGCATAGAGCTTAGAGGGGTTGAAGGGTTTTTTTTTATTACTGTGTTGGGGAGATTTTCATGTATTTGCTTTAATGATACCTAGCATTTCTTGTGCACTCACACTTGCCATCTGCTCTTTTTTTTCCAGCTATGGGATTTGGCCTTACAGAATTTTCAAGAAGTATGGAATTCCAGGTCCTAAACCCCTGCCATTTATTGGAACTTTTCTTGAAAACAAAAATGTGCGTATTAGGTAATCCCAACCTTCGTACAGAGGGTTTCAATTTTAACCAGACATTACCTATGCCTTGCCCACTAAAATATTAACATAATCTGTACAAATAGTATGATAACAATTTACCTCTCTGGCTGTTGGTGATATGAAATAATTAATTCATCAATGATGGCTTAGATTAAGGCTTTTTTGCTACTTGTTTTGTAACTGATTGAATGTCTATATCCTGTTTGAAATGATGTCCCTTTTACAACAAAATAAACTTACCTGTTTGCTTGCAATCTTGCATGGAAAGCTAAAATACTTATCCTGGCATAGCTCATTGATCTCATATGCACATGCAAGCTGTATCATTCTGCACTAATCAAGATGGCCAAAAATCCCAAACCAGGAAGAAAGATTCAGCACCACCTGGAATGGGCCTACCTGATTATGTTGACCTGAAAGCTATATTGTTGCTAATAAATCTATGGAATTTGTGCATGGATTGTATAGTGTGTGATCAGCTATACAATACAGCATTATATCACTAATCAAGTAAACTTTTTAGCTCACATTTTTAAACAGATTTCCAAAACGAGTGTGGAGACCAATACGCTATTTGCCAGTATTTGATCAATATCTGAGTTGGTGCGTAAATGAAAGCCTTTACTGGCAACTAGTAATTACACTTTTCTGAATAAAACATACAAATCATACATACTTATCCGGGAAATAAGCCATTATTAACCTATTAAAACAAACATAGCATAGAGTAAATAGTCACTCTGGTTACATATCATATGGCTCAGTGAATGCAACAATACAAAAGATGGAAGAGGCAGATGCTAAGCAAACAGTTAATCAAGGCTAAGGTCAATTCACTTCTGCTGCAGTTTTAGTTGCCTTTGCAGTACATCCTTGGCCGTAACCCTCCCCACCCACTTCCTTTTTTTATTTTTTTTTTAGAACTCTGTATAATATGTAGCTATGTGCAGTCACTTACCTCTTCAAGGTATAAAGCCAGTTTGTTTGCGTTTCATTTAAACAGGATTAGAAATTTTCCTTAATAGAATATGATACATATTTCTGCCAATTTCTGTGTAAATATTTACACAATGATTCTAGAAAGAATCTTTTCATGGCAGTTTTTATACAATGGCACTGGAAAAATAAAATAACACTAGCTGAAGAAGAAGCTGAACATAAGCTGAACTTCTGTCTCATTTTCAGTCTTGCACAGTTGTACAGATTCCTTCTCCCACGATTACTCATCTGTCCCTGTTCTATTCAAGGACCTGCCATCTTCATTCTTCTTTTCTTCCTGATGATGATTCTTGCTGGGTTGATAAAACTTTCACGCAGGGGAGTGGGAGGTCTTTTATTTCCAGCATGCGCAGGGGAAGTCGGTATTGCAGGGTTTCTCTGGCAACCAATGCTAAGCAAATCCCCGCTCATTCTCAGCTTAGCAAAATTTGACAACCGGTTTGCAGTCACATAGATAAGAACAGTTATTGCAGAATAGACATTTGCTGTCCCTTTCTGCAAAAAAACCTTCCTGAATCACAGATTTGTAAAATGGGACTTTAGTTCCACTTTAAAGCATTTTGATATCATAATGCCAACCCCCCACTTGCATCAGAGCCAGGCTACTGCTTGTTGGAGGGGGAGGGCTCCTACAGGAGCAGTAATCAGCAGCACCGAGACCCAGTGGGAGCATCAATGGGTCTAAAATTGGCAATGTAATAGATTTGGAAAGGTTTTTTTAAACACCATTAGCATGTTGATAGTGCTTATAAAGGACCAGGCAAGGCAAAACAAAAGCACATTAACCACCTAGCCGTTAAGCCCGACCTTCGTACGGGCAAAAAAAAAATGGCTAGGATGGTTAAGCCCGTATTTTTGTCACATCCTTACCTCCATGGTCCCGCTGTGCACATCCAGCGTCGTTTTCCTATTCAAGCGTCGTT